>NC_041390.1:122559169-122601035 GCF_002162155.2 Triticum dicoccoides | reverse complement strand
GAAGCCCCCGCGCCGCGCCGCTTTCCTCCTCGGCTCCGGCCGCCGCATCCGCCATTCGCCGGCGCCGCACCACCTCGCCGGCGCGAGGTCTGACCGGAGGTCCCCGCCGGCGTTCCGCCGCGGCCGAACCCCGCCAACGCCAGCCACCGCCATCGCCACCGTCGCCCGGTCTTCTTCCTCCCTCCTCCTCGACGTCCACTCCATCCCGGTGTCCTCAAGCTACTCCGGCGAACTCACCTCCGATTCCGGCGAACCTCGGGAGACGTGCCAGATCTGAGATCTAAAACTCGCGGTTGACTTTCTTTGCCCGAAACCCTAATAATTTTCTCCTGTTCATCGTGCTATAACTCCTCATCCGTAACTCCGTTTTGGGCATATAGCATATCAAAATGTTCGTCCCAAAGAGCACAACATTTCATCTCATTGCATCATTTTCATTTAAGCTCATCTTGATGCCCGAAATACAGTTAGAAGAGTGCTACTTGAGATAATTGTCAGATCTGCTGCTCCATTTAGATATTTGTCATTTTTTCCATGATTAATGTGTGCATGATATGCCCATGAGCTCTACATGTGTTTTGTTAAGGGTTTTGCCATATTTCCAGAGGTGCAACCCATGTATTTTTGTGATATGTGTGGTGACTAGCACAAGCTTGCTAAGTGAGGCACTTGTTAATGCTGATTTCAGGGACTTAGCATTTCCACTAAGTCCTTGATCTGTTCATCTCATATTGCCATATGTTCATGTTGTTTCCTAGTGATCCGTGCCTCTTTTGAGGATGATCAGTAAGGATGTTTTGTTAATCTTGTAATGCTCTATCCATCCATGTCTTTGTTTGCAATTATGGAGCACCCTAGCTTGAGTCAATCAAGCTCTACTTTTGTCATTTCGTGAATCTGGGCAGATTGTTTACTTGTTAGCGATTATGCCGATGATGTTGTAGTTGATCCGTGCATGTTATGTTATTGTTCTTGCCATGTCTAGTTTGCATTTTGTGTATTCTTGATAGGTGTATGCTTAGATTGTCAGGACTTGCCCTGCAGTGAGTGCATCGAGCTCGTAAATATGCCTACTTGATATCTGTTTTCAGCATGCTCCAGTTTTTCACAAAGTCTGAGAACTGATTATGTTTTTTCCATGTTCGCATGCTTGCAAATGTATTTTATGATCCCTTTTGGCTCAAGGTCACTAAGGGAATTTTGTTAAGCTCTTTGAGTAGCTCCATGCCATGCTTTAATTTGCCATGTTCAGATCCTGTAGCATATAGTTTTCATGCTCCCAAGGGTGCTATCTGATCTGAAATTCCAGACAAGTGTTAATTTCACTAAGTCTGAGATCTGTTTGTCAAATGCATTTTTGCCATGCTTGTTTGAACCTGTTAATGGATAAATTGGCCGTAGCTCAGTGCTAGACTTTTGTTAAGCTTCATGAATGGATTCCTGCCATGTATTTCGATGCCATGTTTGAGTGCTGTAGCATGTTCATCTCGTTGCATTTAGATGGCTACTTGCTGTAAATCGCAGAACGTGGTCATATTTGAATCGCTTGCCATTTCCAAACCGTAACTCCGATTCCGGTGATCTTTATATTGTTTTCAAGCAATTTAATCTCATCTTTCCAGTGGCACACTTGGATTTACAAGTTGAGGCCAGGTTAATTCATTCCTTGTCAAATCTTGCATATGCATCACATATTGCATCCCGCATAGCATATCATCTTTGCATCATATTGTTTGAGCTTTGCACGCGGTTGATTGTGTTCCGTTTGCTTGTTTGTCTTGTTTGGGTAGAGCCGGGAGATGAGTTTGCTAACGAGGAGCCCGTTGAGTTTGCTTTCGAGGATCCAGTCAACTCTGACAACTTTGCAGGCAAGATGATCATACCCTCGAAATCACTACTATCTTTGCTTTGCTAGATTGCTCGCTCTTTTGCTATGCCTATGCTATGAAGCCTACCACTTGCTTATCATGCCTCCCAAATTGCCATGTCAAACCTCTAACCCACCATGTCCTAGCAAACCGTTGATTGGCTATGTTACCGCTTTGCTCAGCCCCTCTTATAGCGTTGCTAGTTGCAGGTGAAGATTGGAGACCGTTCCTTGTTGGAACATTATTTTACTTGTTGGGATATCATTATATTGCCATGTTATCTTAATGTATCTATATACTTGGTAAAGGGTGGAAGGCTCGGCCTCTCGCCTAGTGTTTTGTTCCACTCTTGCCGCCCTAGTTTCCGTCATATCGGTGTTATGTTCCCGGATTTTGCGTTCCTTACGCGGTTGGGTTATAATGGGAACCCCTTGATAGTTTGCCGTGATTAAAGCTTTTCCAGCAATGCCCAACCTTGGTTTTACCATTTTTCACCTAGGCTATTTTTCCCTTGGGTTTCCGGAGCCCGAGGGTCATCTTATTTTAGACCCCCCTGGGCCAGTGCTCCTCTGAGTGTTGGTCCAAACTAGAGTCCTGTGCAGCGCCCCCTCGGGGAAACTCAAGGTTTGGTTTTAGTTGTATGGAGCGCTCATCTGAGTGTGCCCTGAGAACGAGATATGTGCAGCTCCTATCGGGATTTTTCGGCACATTCGGGCGGTGTTGCTGGATTTGTTTTAACCTGTCGAAGTGTCTTGAAGAACCGAGGTACCGAGTCTGATCGAAACGTCTTGGGAGGAGGTCTATTCCTTCGTTGACCGTGAGAGCTTGTCATGGGCTAAGTTGGGACTCCCCTGCAGGGATTTGAACTTTTGAAAGCCGTGCCTGCGGTTATCCGGTTGTAGATAACTTGAACCTTAACTTAACTAAAATGAATCAACAGTTTGAGTTACCGTGATGGTCTCTTCTCGGCAGAGTCCGGGAAGTGAACACGGTGTTGGAGTAATGCTTGCGCAGGTTGTTCTCTAGTTACTCGTTTGCGCTTTGCCTCCTCTTCTCGCTCTCTTTTGCGAATAAGATAGCCACCATATATGCTAGTCGCTTGCCGCAGCTCCACTTATATTACCTTGCCTGACCTATTAAGCTTAAATAGTCTTGATCGCGAGGGTGCGAGATTGCTGAGTCCCTGTGGCTCACAGATTACTTCCAAACCAGATGCAGGGTCTGATGATTCCGTTCCAGGTGACGCGCTCGAGCTCAAGTGGGAGTTCGACGAGGACTCTCAACGATACTACGTGTCTTTCCCTGATGATCAGTAGTGGTGCCCAGTTGGGGGTGATCGGGACCGTGTCGCATGTTGGGTTATCTTTTATTTTGGCGCCGTAGTCGTGCCATGAGTGTTTGAATGTTGTAATGCTATTTATGTACTTTGATTGACGTGGCGAGTGTAAGCCAACTATGTATCTCCCCTTTATTATTTATATTACATGGGATGTTGTGAAGATTGCCTAACTTGCGACATTGCTTTCAATGCGGTTATGTCTCTAAGTTGTGCCTCGACACGTGGGAGCTATAGCCGCATCGAGGGCGTTACAAGTTGGTAATCAGAGCCTTCCCCGACCTTAGGAGCCCCATTGCTTGATCGTTTTAGCAGCCGATTTGTGTCTAGAAAAATGTTTTGAGTCATTTAGGAATTATATATCGGGGAGTTTAGGAATTCTTTTTACTTCCCAATCTCCTCATCGCTCTGGTAAGGCATCCTGACGTAGAGTTTTGACTCTTCTCTTCTCAAATTTCACTAAAAAAAATTTAGGATCACGCGGGTATCTTGGAATCGTTCCGATGGTTTTGTGACATGAACATTGTCTTGGTGCCTCCTGTTAGGGGTTTTGTGGAAGTGTCCCGGGGAGTTGAGCTTCGAGGTGTTGTCGTCATAATTTTATCGTTGCAGTTCTGGAATACCTGAGTTTAGTACGCCGACATCGAAAATCTCTTTTATGCAGTTCGTTGGTGAGATAACCTCGATGCCACCCAGTACTGGGGCGGGAGTTCGGGAGTATCGCCATAACTTGTATAACGGATGCTTTTCGAAGGTTGGGGTAGATGATTTCCAAAGTTTTTCTCGGTTATGTGTTGAAGGATGGATACAGCTGGATGTAGGATTTGCTAGATTTGGGTGAGATATTATGCTTCCCCTGTATCCCCAACACCTGATTGCATAACCAGAAAGGTTCGGGAGTTTCATAGGTGGGAATTCTCGTAGCTCTAGTTCTTCTTCCACGGATATTTGGTTTGAGATTGGGATTTCTTACCGAGTATTCGTTCTTGATCCGTATCTTATTGATTTATTTCTCTACCTAAATTCTAAGTGGCTTCTCAATTTATGGATATGTGACCATTTCAAGAGGAATGCATTCATTCATTTTGTTCGGATGTGAAGACTTTATGTTGCAATTTTCATTCCGTTGGATTCAGCTTCATTTTATCTGTCAATGTGCTAACGGTGGTCAACCTCTTCAGGATGGCTCCCGCTAAGAGCACCAATCAGAATCAGAATCAAGATCTGCCACCACCTCCCCCTCCTCCGGAGGCATGGCAAGCTGTGATGGCCGCAACCAATGCAAACACACAGTTGATCATGCAAATTCTTCAAGAGCGCAATCAAGGCAACCAAGGCAACAATCAGAATCACTTTGCTACACTCAACCAGTTCCTTTCTAACGGGCCAAAGACTTTCAGCAATTGTGTTGAGGCAACTGATGCTGATGATTGGCTCGTGGATCTGTGCAAGCATTTCGAGTGCAGTAACGTCAGGCCTGAGGACTTCGTCAAGTTCGCTTCCTTCCAACTCAAAGATCAAGCTGGAGAATGGTTCAAGCAGTACAAGGATTCCAGAGGTGGACGTGCTATTACCTGGGATGAATTCCGTCAAGACTTCAAAGCTCATCATATTCCCCAGAGCGTGGTTGAAAGCAAGCGTGAGGAATTCCGCAACCTAAAGCAAGGCTCTTTGTCTGTCTATGACTACAACAAGTTGTTCCAGAAGCTCGCCCGCTTTGCTAAGCAGGACGTCCCTAATGAGAAGAGCATGATATACCAGTTCAGGGGTGGTCTCAGAGAAGAAATTCAGCTAGCTCTTGTTCTCTTTGAACCCTTGAGATACGATGAGTTCTACAACATGGCATTGAAGCAAGAGGCTGCTCAACTGAGGTGTGATGCTTCCAAGAAGCGAGTCAGAGATGCTACTCCTTCCTCTACTCAAGTGGCCAAGCAGCAGAAGTATTGGATTCCTCCTCCTCTGTTTCGTCAGCCGTATCAGTAGAAGAGCAAAGGTGGCAGTGGATCTTCCCACCCACCCAACCCTGGCTTTCAGAACAAGACTTCGTCTCAAGCTCCAAGATCGAGTGCTCCGTATCACCGTCCGCTTTCAGAGGTCACGTGCAACAAGTGCCAACAGAAGGGTCACTATGCCAACAAGTGTTTCAACCAGAGGAGTCTTCCTCCTCCTCCTCCCCCTCCTGTCAGATCGGCAAGTACAGCTGTGGTCAAGCATAACCCCAAGCACGCCAAGGTCAACTTGATGAGCACAGCTCAGGCAGAGGATTCGTCAGATGTCACCATGGGTAACCTTCCTGTTAATGATATTCCTGCAAAAGTTCTTTTTGACACTAGTGCATCGCATTGTTTCATTTCCAAACCTTTTGCATCAAAGTATGAGTGCAATTATCAGTATCTGCAAAGTTCCTTGCAAATTGTGTCACCGGGCAAGCAGATGACTGCTAACACCTGCGTCCCGGAGGTTACTATCACCTTGGGCGACTACAAGTTCCTTTCTTCCCCAATTGTTCTTGGTAACTCGGATATTGATCTTATTCTCGGGATGGATTGGCTTTCTAAGCACAAGGCGCATCTTGATTGTGCTGCCAGGCAGATTCAATTGACTCATTCGTCTGAGGAAGTAGTTGTCTTTGCCGCTCAGGATAATACCATCCGTCTATTTTCTCTCAATGAGAAGGGTGAACTCAATGCCATCTCGCAAATTCCAGTCGTTTGAGAATATCAAGACGTCTTTCCAGAAGAGCTTCCAAGAATACCTCCGCACCGGCCAGTTGAATTCGTCATTGATCTTGAGCCCGGCACGGAACCTGTGTGCAAGTGTCCTTACAAGCTCGGACCTGAAGAGTTGAAGGAGTTGAAGAAGAAACTCGATATTCAAGAGAAAATGGGTCTCATCCGGCCTAGTTCTTCTCCGTGGGGTTGTGGTGTCCTTTTTGTGAAGAAGAAGGATGGAACGGACCAACTTTGTGTTGATTACCGGCCATTGAACAAGAAGACCATCAAGAACAAATACCCACTTCCCAACATCAACGAGCTGTTCGAACAACTCAAAGGTGCTCGAGTATTCTCCAAGCTTGATCTCCGTATGGGTTATCATCAGATTCGAATCCGTGAACAAGATATTCCCAAGACGGCTTTCAGGACAAGCTATGGTTCATATGAATACACTGTCATGTCTTTTGGCCTCGTCAATGCTCCTCCGACTTTCTCTCGCATGATGAACTTCATCTTCAACGCCTACACCAATGACTTCGTTTTGGTCTATCTCGACGACATTCTGGTTTTCTCCAAGAACAAGGAAGATCATGCCAAGCACTTGCGTTTGGTACTCGATAAGCTCAGGGAACACAAGTTCTACGCCAAGTTCTCCAAGTGCGAATTTTGGCTCGATGAGGTTCTTTATCTTGGTCATATCATCTCTGCCAAGGGCATTGCGGTGAATCCTGAGAAGGTGTCTGCAATTGTGAATTGGGAACCTCCTCAGAACATGAAGCAACTCCGTAGCTTCCTCGGTCTCGCAAGCTATTGCCGAAGATTTGTTGAAAACTTTTCTAAGATCGCGAATCCTCTCTCAAATCTTCTCCAGAAGCACGTCAAGTACATTTGGTCTCCGGAGTGTGACATTGCTTTCAACACTTTGAAAGAGAAATTGGTCACTGCTCCAGTTCTGACTCCGCCTGATGAATCCAAGCCGTACGAGGTCTTTTGTGATGCCTCTCTCCAAGGTCTTGGCGCAGTATTGATGCAAGAGAAGAAAGTTGTTGCTTATACCACTCGCCAGTTGAAGCCCAACGAGAAGAACTACCCCACTCATGATCTCGAGTTGGCGGCAGTTGTGCATGCTCTTTTGACTTGGAGACATCTCTTATTGGGAAGAAAAGTGGACATTTTCACTGATCACAAGAGTCTCAAGTACATCTTCACTCAGCCTAATCTCAACCTCAGGCAAACTCGATGGGTCGAAATGATTCAAGAGTATAATCCGAGTATCGAGTATACTCCAGGCAAGGCCAATGTGATTGTTGACGCATTGAGCAGGAAGGCTTATTGCAACAGTCTGATTCTCAAGCCTTATCAACCCGAGCTTTGTGAAGCTTTCCGCAAACTCAATCTGCAAGTTGTTCCTCAAGGTTTCCTCGCCAACCTTCAAGTCTCTCCAAGCTCAGCTTCTTGATGCTATGGTCAAAAAGGTGAAGATTGGGATTGCCAAGAGTCAACCCAAGTACAAGTGCTACCGCCTTGATGACAAGGATACTCTCTTCTTCGAGGATCGTATTGTTGTACCCAAAGGTGACCTTCGTAAAGTGATCATGAACGAGGCTCACAATTCTCTCCTCTCCATCCACCCTGGGAGCACGAAGATGTATCAGGACCTCAAGCAGGCTTATTGGTGGACTCGAATGAAGCGCAAGATCACTCAGTTCGTGAATGAGTGTGATGTCTGCAGAAGAGTGAAGGCAGAACACCAAAGACCAGCGGGTCTCCTCCAACCTCTTGCCATTCCAGAATGGAAGTTTGACCACATTGAAATGGACTTCGTGACTGGGTTTCCAAAGTCCAAGCGTGGCAATGATGCTATATTCGTTGTCATCGACAAACTCACTAAAGTGGCTCACTTTCTGCCTATCAAAGAGTCAATCACTGCAGCTCAATTGGCGGAACTCTATACCTCTCGAATTGTCTCTCTGCATGGTATTCCACAAGTGATCTCTTCAGACCGTGGCAGCATCTTTACCTCCAAGTTTTGGGATTCTTTTCAGAAGGCCATGGGCACCAACATCCGCTTCAGCACAACTTTCCATCCTCAAACTAGCGGTCAAGTCGAGCGTGTCAACCAGATTCTTGAAGATATGCTCAGGGCTTGTGTGATCTCCTTCAGCATGAAGTGGGAGGATTGTCTTTCTTATGCTGAATTTTCCTACAACAACAGTTTTCAAGCAAGTTCGGGCAAGGCCCCATTTGAAATCCTGTATGGCAGGAAGTGCCGTACCCCTCTCAACTGGTCTGAAACCGGTGAATGTCAGCTTCTCGGAAATGACATAATCACAGAGGCAGAGGAAATGTGCAAAGTCATTCGAGATAACCTCAAAGCAGCCCAATCCCGTCAGAAGAGCTACTATGATAGTAAGCACCGTGATTTGGCTTTCGAGATCGGAGATCATGTTTACCTCCGCGTCTCTCCAATGAAAGGTACTCGTCGCTTCGGTATCAAAGGGAAGCTTGCCCCTAGATACGTGGGACCTTTCAAGATTGTCAGCAAGAGAGGCGATCTCACCTATCAACTCGAGCTTCCTTCAAACTTTGCAAATGTTCATGACGTGTTCCATGTCTCTCAGCTCCGAAAGTGCTTCAAGACTCCTGACCGCACCATCAATTTCAAGGACATTGAGCTCCAAGAAGATCTCTCTTATCGTGAGCACCCAGTTGCTATTCTTGAAGAGACTGAACGCAAGACTCACAACAAGTCAATCAAATTCCTCAAAGTCAAGTGGTCACACCATTCCGACCATGAAGATACCTGGGAACGCGAGGATCACCTCCGTTATGAGTACCCGGCGTTCTTTCAGTCCTAGATCTCGGGACGAGATCCTTTCGTAGTGGTGGAGTGTTGTAACACCCCGGATGTGAATTACCCAATATGTATTCCAACTCTTGCCGTTTCCGGCCTTAAGTTATTTTATTTTCTCGGGTTCGGGTTTTTGTCTCCGTGTGTTGTTATCGTTGTCATGCATCTCATATCATGTCATCATGTGCATTGCATTTGCATACGTGTTCATCTCATGCATCCGAGCATTTTCCCCGTTGTCCGTTTTGCATTCCGGCGCTTCATTCTCCTCCGGGGGTCTTTTCTACCTTTCTTTTGTGTGTGGGGATTAAACATTTCCGGATTGGACCGAGACTTGCCAAGCGGCCTTGGTTTACTACCGGTAGACCGCCTGTCAAGTTTCGTACCATTTGAACTTTGTTTGATACTCCAACGGTTAACCGAGGGACCGAAAAGGCCTCATGTGTGTTGCAGCCCAACACCCCTCCAATTTGGACCAAAACCCACCAAAGACCCTTCCATCACCTAGAGAGTTCAATCACGATCACGTGGCCGAAAACCGCATCTCATTTGGACTCTCCTAGCTCCCTCTATGCCTATATATAGACCCCTCATTCCAAATCACGGATCCCCTCCTCGAAACCCTAAAAAAATCCCAGATCCGCCGCACCGTACATGTCCGGCCCGCGCCGGAAAACGTCCGCCACCGCCCGCAACCAACCGGGGTGCGCCACGTGGCGCGGGCGCCCCACATCGCCGCCTCCCAGCCGCCGGCCCGCGAGGCCCGGGGCCAGCCCTCTCCTCCGCCGGACCGGGCCCCGAAGCCCCCGCGCCGCGCCGCTTTCCTCCTCGGCTCCGGCCGCCGCATCCGCCATTCGCCGGCGCGAGGTCCGGCCAGAGGTCCCCGCCGGTGTTCCGCCGCGGCCGAACCCCGCCAACGCCAGCCACCGCCGCCCGGTCTTCTTCCTCCCTCCTCCTCGACGTCCACTCCATCCCGGCGTCCTCAAGCTACTCCGGCGAACTCACCTCCGATTCCGGCGAACCTCGGGAGACGTGCCAGATCTGAGATCTAAAACTTGCGGTTGACTTTCTTTGCCTGAAACCCTAATAATTTGCTCCTGTTCATCGTGCTATAACTCCTCATCCGTAACTCCGTTTTGGGCATATAGCATATCAAAATGTTCGCCTCAGAGAGCACATCATTTCGTCTCATTGCATCATTTTCATTTGAGCTCATCTTGATGTCCGAAATGCCGTTAGAAGTGTGCTACTTGAGATAATTGTCAGATCTGCTGCTCTATTTAGATATTTGTCATTTTTGCCATGATTAATGTGTGCCTGATATGCCCATGAGCTCTACATGTGTTTTGTTAAGGGTTTTGCCATATTTCCAGAGGTGCAACCCATGTATTTTTGTGATGTGTGTGGTGACTAGCACAAGCTTGCTAAGTGAGGCATTTGTTAATGCTGATTTCAGGGACTTAGCATTTCCACTAAGTCCTTGATCTGTTCATCTCATATTGCCATATGTTCATGTTGTTTCCTTGTGATCCGTGCCTCTTTTGAGGATGATCAGTAAGGATGTTTTGTTAATCTTGTAGTGCTCTATCCATCCATGTCTTTGTTTGCAATTATGGAGCACCCTAGCTTGAGTCAATCGAGCTCTACTTTTGTCATTTCATGAATCTGGGCAGATTGTTTACTTGTTAGCGATTTTGTCGATGATGTTGTAGTTGATCCGTGCATGCTATGTTATTGTTCTTGCCATGTCTAGCTTGCATTTTGTGTATTCTTGATAGGTGTATGCTTCGATTGTCAGGACTTGCTCTGCAGTGAGTGCATCGAGCTCGTAAATATGCCTACTTGATATCTGTTTTCAGCATGCTCCAGTTTTTCACAAAGTCTGAGAACTGATTATGTTTTTTCCATGTTCGCATGCTTGCAAATGTATTTTATGATCCCTTTTGGCTCAAGGTCACTAAGGGACTTTTGTTAAGCTCTTTGAGTAGCTCCATGCCATGCTTTAATTTGCCATGTTCAGATCCTGTAGCATATAGTTTTCATGCTCCCAAGAGTGCTATCTGATCTGAAATTCCAGACAAGTGTTAATTTCACTAAGTCTGAGATCTGTTTGTCAAATGCATTTTTGCCATGCTTGTTTGAACCTGTTAATGGATAAATTGGCCGTAGCTCAGTGCTAGACTTTTGTTAAGCTTCATGAATGGATTCCTGCCATGTATTTCGATGCCATGTTTGAGTGCTGTAGCATGTTCATCTCGTTGCATTTAGATGGCTACTTGCTGTAAATCGCAGAACGTGGTCATATTTGAATCGCTTGCCATTCCAAACCGTAACTCCGATTCCGGTGATCTTTATATCGTTTTCAAGCAATTTCATCTCATCTTTCCAGTGGCACACTTGGATTTACAAGTTGAGGCCAGGTTCATTCATTCCTTGTCAAATCTTGCATATGCATCACATATTGCATCCCGCATAGCATATCATCTTTGCATCATATTGTTTGAGCTTTGCACGTGGTTGATTGTGTTCCTTTTGCTTGTTTGTCTTGTTTGGGTAGAGCCGGGAGACGAGTTTGCTAAAGAGGAGCCCGTTGAGTTTGCTTTCGAGGATCCAGTCAACTCTGGCAACTTTGCAGGCAAGATGATCATACCGTCGAAATCACTACTATCTTTGCTTTGCTAGATTGCTCACTCTTTTGCTATGCCTATGCTATGAAGCCTACCACTTGCTTATCATGCCTCCCAAATTTCCATGTCAAACCTCTAACCCACCATGTCCTAGCAAACCGTTGATTGGCTATGTTACCGCTTTGCTCAGCCCCTCTTATAGCTTTGCTAGTTGCAGGTGAAGATTGGAGACCGTTCCTTGTTGGAACATTATTTTACTTGTTGGGATATCATTATATTGCCATGTTATCTTAATGTATCTATATACTTGGTAAAGGGTGTAAGGCTCGGCCTCTCGCCTAGTGTTTTGTTCCACTCTTGCCGCCCTAGTTTCTGTCATATCGGTGTTATGTTCCCGGATTTTGCGTTCCTTACGCGGTTGGGTTATAATGGGAAGCCCTTGATAGTTCGCCTTGATTAAAGCTTTTCCAACAATGCCCAACCTTGGTTTTACCATTTGTCACCTAGCCTCTTTTTCCCTTGGGTTTCCGGAGCCCGAGGGTCATCTTATTTTAGACCCCCCTGGGCCAGTGCTCCTCTGAGTGTTGGTCCAAACTAGAGTCCTGTGCAGCGCCCCCTCAGGAAAACTCAAGGTTTGGTTTTAGTTGTATGGAGCGCTCATCTGAGTGTGCCCTGAGAACGAGATATGTGCAGCTCCTATCGGGATTTGCCGGCACATTCGGGCGGTGTTGCTTGATTTGTTTTAACCTGTCGAAGTGTCTTGAAGAATCGAGGTACCGAGTATGATCGGAACGTCTCGGGAGGAGGTCTATTCCTTCGTTGACCGTGAGAGCTTGTCATGGGCTAAGTTGGGACTCCCCTGCAGGGATTTGAACTTTCGAAAGCCGTGCCCGCGGTTATGGGCAGATGGGAATTTGTTAATGTCCGGTTGGAGATAACTTGAACCTTAACTTAACTAAAATGAATCAACAGTGTGAGTTACCATGATGGTCTCTTCTCGGCGGAGTCCGGGAAGTGAACACGGTGTTGGAGTAATGCTTGCGCAGGTTGTTCTCTAGTTACTCGTTTGCGCTTTGCCTCCTCTTCTCGCTCTCTTTTGCGAATAAGATAGCCACCATATATGCTAGTCGCTTGCCGCAGCTCCACTTATATTACCTTGCCTGACCTATTAAGCTTAAATAGTCTTGATCGCGAGGGTGCGAGATTGCTGAGTCCCTGTGGCTCACAGATTACTTCCAAACCAGATGCAGGGCCTGATGATTCCGCTCCAGGTGACGCGCTCGAGCTCAAGTGGGAGTTCGACGAGGACTCTTAATGATACTACGTGTCTTTCCCTGATGATCAGTAGTGGTGCCCAGTTGGGGGTGATCGGGACCGTGTCGCATGTTGGGTTATCTTTTATTTTGGCACCGTAGTCGTGCCATGAGTGTTTGAATGTTGTAATGCTATTTATGTACTTTGATTGACGTGGCGAGTGTAAGCCAACTATGTATCTCCCCTTTATTATTTATATTACATGGGATGTTGTGAAGATTGCCTAACTTGCAACATTTCTTTCAATGCGGTTATGTCTCTAAGTCGTGCCTCGACACGTGGGAGCTATAGCCGCATCGAGGGTGTTACAGTGTGGGGCTAGTTAAATGAAACGGTTCGAATAATCACCGGGTCATGGCATAATGTCATGTTGCCAAAACAAGTCATGAGATTAGATTTGTGGAAATATTATTCTCTCTATGGTGGTATGTGGAACTTATTTTGCAGGCTCGGACACTATCCTTGTATTCAAATTCTTCCGTGGTGTATTTGGAGGAGGAACCCGCCTTGCAATGCCGAAGACAATACTGCGCGCCGGACTCATCGTCATTGAAGCCTGGTTTAGGGGCTACTGAGGGAGTCCGGGATTAGGGGGTCTTCGGACAGCCGGACTATATCCTTTGGCCGGACTGTTAGACTATGAAGATACAAGATTGAAGACTTCGTCTCGTGTCCGGATGGGACTCTATTTGGCGTGGAAGGCAAGCTAGGTAATACGGATATGTATATCTCCTCCTTTGTAACCGACCTTGTGAAACCCTAGACCTTTCCGGTGTCTATATAAACCGGAGGGTTTTAGTCCATAGGACAACATACAATCATACCATGGGCTAGCTTCTAGGGTTTAGCCTCTCCGATCTCGTGGTAGATCAACTCTTGTAATACTCATATCATCAAGGATAAATCAAGCAGGACGTAGGGTTTTACCTCCATCAAGAGGGCCCGAACCTGGGTAAACATCGTGTCCCCTGCCTACTATTACCATCCGCCTTAGACGCACAGTTTGGGACCCCCTACCCGAGATCCGCCGGTTTTGACACCGACACCCATCATTGGAATATACAAGCCAAGTTCTATAATGAAAATTCCCACTAGTATATGAAAGTGATAACTCAAGAGACTCTCTATATGAAGAACATGGTGCTACTCTGAAGCACAAGTGTGGTAAAAGGATAGTAACATTTCCCCTTCTTTCTTCTTCTCTCATTTTTTGTTTTTTTTGGTGGGCATCTTTGGCCTCCTTTTTTTATTTGGGATTCTTTAGCCTCTTTTATTTTGGTAACCTCACATGGGACAATGTTCTAACAATGATGATGATCACACTTTTATTTACTTACAACTCAATATTACAACTCGATACTAGAACAAAGATATGACTCTATATGAATGCCTCCGGTGGTGTACCGGGATGTGCAATGATCTAGCCTAGCAATGATATCAAAAACGGACAAGCCATGAAAACATCATGCTAGCTATCTTACAATCATGCAAAGCAATATGACAATAAGTGCTCAAGTCATGTATATGATGATGATGGAAGTTGCATGGCAATATATCTCAGAATGGCTATGGAAATGCCATGATAGGTAGGTATGGTGGCTATTTTGAGGAAGATATAAGGAGGCTTATGTGTGATAGAGCGTATCGTATCACGAGGTTTGGATGCACCGGCGAGGTTTGCACCAACTCTCGAGGTGAGAAAGGGCAATGCACGGTACCGAAGAGGCTAGCAATGATGGAAGGGTGAGAGTGCGTATAATCCATGGACTCAACATTAGTCATAAAGAACTCACATACTTATTGCAAAAATCTATTAGTCATCGAAACAAAGTACTACGCGCATGCTCCTAGGGGATAGATTGGTATGAAAAGACCATCGCTCGTCCCCAACCGCCACTCATAAGGAAGACAATCAATAAATACCTCATGCTCCAACTTCGTTACATAACGGTTCACCATACGTGCATGCTACGGGAATCACAAACCTCAACACAAGTATTTCTACAATCCACAACTACCCACTAGCATGACTCTAATATCACCATCTTTATATAAAACTATTGCAAGGAATCAAACATATCATATTCAGTGATCTACAAGTTTTATGTAGGATGTTATGACTAACCATGTGAATGACCAATTCCTGTCATCTCTCTAAATAGATATAAGTGAAGCAAGAGAGTTTAATTCTTTCTAAAAAAGATATGCCCACGCTCTAACAAATATAAGTGAAGCAAAAGAGCATTCTACAAATGGCAGTTTTCTATGTGAAGAGAAACAGGCAATCCAAACTTCAAATGATATAAGTGAAGCACATGAAGCATTCTATAAAGCCATACTCAAAAAATATAAGTGAAGTGCAATGAGCATTCTATAAATCAATCAAGGACTATCTCATACCAGCATGGTGCATAAAAGAAAAGTGAAAACTAAATGCAAAAGACGCTCCAAGATTTACGCATATCATGTGACAAATAAAAATATAGCTCCAAGTAAAATTACCGATGATTGTTAGAAGAAAGAGGGGATGCCTTCCGGGGCATCCCCAAGCTTGGTTGCTTGGGAGTCCTTGAATATTTTATTGGGGGTGCCTCGGGAATCCCCAATCTTAGGCTCTTGCCACTCCTTATTCGTTCATCCATCGTGATCTCTTCCAAAACTTGAAAACTTCAATCACACAAAACTTAACAGAAAGTTCGGTAAGATCCGTTAGTATAATAAAGCAAATCATTACTCTAAGTACTGTTTCAAACCAATTCATATTTTGTTTTTGCATTGTAGGTACTGTAATATAACTTCTCCATGGCTTAATCCACTGATAGAAATCGATAGTTTCATCAAAACAAGCAAACTATGCATCAAAAACAGAATCTGTCTTAAATAGGACAGTCTGTAGTAATCTGAACATTCACCATACTTCTGGTACTCCAAAAATTCTGAAACAATTAGGAAAAATAAAAAAAAATTATATAAAGATAGTGCAAAAAGTTTCAGAACCGTTTGAGATTCCATTAAAAAATGTAAAATCGCGCGCTACATCCCAAGTTTCTGTTCTGCACCGCACAAACCAACAAGCAATGTAAACATCCTAAAGGCAAATTTTGGCACATTGTTTTTATGATACAATGGAATAGTACAAAGAGATAATTATTTTTGTTGAAAAGTTTCTGTAATCAAGATTCACAAAGTTTCCGTGAGCATGCACAAAGTTCAAGGAGCTCCCCCACTTCAACAATGCTTGTCTCTCTCACTTTCACTTTCCTTTTTGAAAAGTTTTTGGTTCCCCTCTTTATTTTTTTTGTTTTTAAACTATATAAATGCACTCAACAGAAATAAATGACTCTCTAAAACTTCTGGGTTGTCTCCCTGGCAGCGCTTTCTTTAAAGCCATTAAGCTAGGCACATAGTGCTCAAGTAATGGATCCACCCGGATCCCAAGGTATATCAAAGCCAATTTTAATTAACAATGATTCGTGATTTAGTAGTGAGCACAAAGTAACATATACCATGCAACAACAAAGTCTAACTCTCTTCCTATGCATCGGCATGTCATACAAGAACAATTCATGCACATCAAGTAAAGGCCAACGCATAGTATAAATAGTTTCTTGCAATTTTATCATATTGAAAACATAGAGAGGCGGAGATGTAGTTCCTCTCTCATAATAATTGCATGTAGGAGCAGCAAGCACATGCATATTATATTCATCAAAATTATCATGTGCAACGGTAAAATGTAACCCATCAATATAATCCTTAATAAGGGCAAACTTCTCCGATATAGTGTAGTCGGGAGAATTCAAATAGATGATAGGACTAACGTGCGTGAGTGCAATAGCAACAATTTCATGTTTAACATGAGGAACTATAGCAAGTTCATCTCCATAAGCATAATTCATATTGGCATCTTGGCCAAAAGCATAGCAAGCATCATCAAAAAGGGATATTTCAAAAGAATCAACGGGATCATAACAATCATCATAGCATTCATTCTTTGGTAAATTCGAAGGGAAATTAAACAATGTATGAGTTGAAGAGTTACTCTCATTAGAAGGTGGGCACGGGTAGCTAATCCGCTCTTCCTCATTTTGTTCTTCGCTCTCCTCGTTATCTTTTTCATCCAATGAGCCCACAGTTTCATCAATTCCTCCTTCCATAGACTCCTGCAAAATATTAGTCTCTTGTTGGACAGCGGAGGAGTCCTTAATATATGGTTTAACATAGGCATTAGAAGCATAATTATCATAAAGTATGGCAAAAAATTTAGATTTATAAAGAGTAGCATCATACTTTTCAATCAAACAAGCAATTTCATAAGCACCCTTAAAAGCAACAAATTCTTCAATTTGTTGAACATCATAGTAATTATAAACACCCTTAGCATACGAAGATACGAATCCATTATCACTAAACTCACATTGGTAGGGAAGGTGTTTCTTAGGGTCTTCAGAACAACAAGTAAAATCACATATTTCACATAAATTCCAAGCATAGCATTGCAAACGATGAAATTTGATCCAGTAAAAGTTTCCCTGTTTGAGATAAGCGGTGTCGCACATAGCAAGCATGCTCATCTAAAGATTTGCCCTCAAATAAGCTAGTTGGGGTTTCAGCACGAGCACATAAGGATCGAAGATGATCCAAGTAAAAAGCTTCAGGAGTGTGATAGATTTTGAGTGGTTCTTCAACCATTGGTGTAGTAGGTACAACTTTTTTGGTATTTTGCGTTTCCTACCCATAACTAAAGATAGAAAACAAGAGCATAAAATAAAAGCTACTTAGTGATAAAGCAAACAAGCACACACGAGAACATTCACCCCACGCTATAACTCCACGGCAACGGCGCCAGGAAAAGGTCTTGATAACCCACAAGTATAGGGGATCAATTGTAGCCTCTTTCGATAACTAACAGTGTCGAACCCAACGAGGAGCTAAAGGTAGAACAAATATTCCCTCAAGTTCTTGTTGGGGAACGTAGTAATTACAAAAAAATCCTACGCACACGCAGGATCATGGTGATGCATAGCAACGAGAGGGGAGAGTGTCGTCCACGTACCCTCGTAGACCGTTAAGCGTAAGCGTTATAACAACGCGGTTGATGTAGTCGTACGTCTTCACGATCGACCGATCCTCGGTACCGAACGTACGTCACCTCCGCGTTCAGCACATGTTCAGCTCGATGACGTCCCGCGAACTCATGATCTAGTAGAGCTCGGGGAAGATTTTCGTCAGCACGACGACGTGGTGACGATGTTGATGAAGCTACTGCAGCAGGGCTTCGCCTAAACACCGCTACAGTATGACCGAGGTGGATTATGGTGGAGGGGGGCACCGCACACGGCTGGGAGAGATCTTTGCGATCAACTTGTGTTTCTAGAGGTGCCCCCCTACCCCTGTATATAAAGGAGCAAGGGGGAGGCCGGCCGGCCCTTGTTGGCGCGCCTAGGAGGAGGAATCCTCCTCCTAGTAGGACTAGGATTCCTCCATTTCCTACTCCTACTAGGAGGGGGAAAGGCAGGGAGAGAAAGAGAAGGAAAGGGGGCGCGCCCCCCTTCTCCTAGTCCAATTCGGACAGGGGGAAGGGGGCGCGCTGCCTGCCCTAGGCTGGCCCCTCTCTCTCCACTAGGGCAAAACAAGGACCATTAACCCCCGGGGGGTTCCGATAACCCCTCCAGCACTCCGGTAAAATCCCGATTTCACCCGGAACTCTTCCAATGTCCAAATGTAGGCTTCCAATATATCAATCTTTATGTCTCGACCATTTCGAGACTCCTTGTCATGTCCGTGATCACATCCGGGACTCCGAACTACCTTCGGTACATCAAAACATATAAACTCATAAAACCGATCGTCATAGAACTTTAAGCGTGCGGACCCTACGGGTTCGAGAACTATGTAGACATGACCGAGACACGTCTCCGGTCTATAACCAATAGCGGAACCTGGATGCTCATATTGGTTCCTACATATTCTACAAAGATCTTTATCGGTCAAACCGCACAACACTATATGTTGTTCTCTTTGTCATCAGTATGTTACTTGCCCGAGATTTGATCGTCGGTATCCAATACCTAGTTCAATCTCGTTACTGACAAGTCTCTTTACTCGTTCCGTAATACATCACCCTGTAACTAACTCATTAGTTATCATGCTTGCAAGGCTTATAGTGATGTGTATTACCGAGAGGGCCCAGAGATACCTCTCCGACAATCGGAGTGACAAATCCTAATATTGATCTATGCCAACTCAACAAGTACCATCGGAGACACCTGTAGAGCACCTTTATAATCACCCAGTTACGTTGTGACGTTTGGTAGCACACAAAGTGTTCCTCCGGTATTCAGGAGTTGCATAATCTCATAGTCATAAGAACATGTATAAGTCAAGAAGAAAGCACTAGCAGTAAACAAACGATCAAGTGCTAAGCTAACGGAATGGGTCAAGTCAATCACATCATTCTCCTAATGATGTGATCCCATTGATCAAATAACAACTTATGTCTATGGTTAGGAAACTTAACCATCTTTGATCAATGATCTAGTCAAGTAGAGGCATACTAGTGACACTATGTTTGTCTATGTATTCACACATGTATTATGTTTCTAGTTAATACAATTATAGCATGAATAATAAACATTTATCATGAAATAAGGAAATAAATAATAACTTTATTATTACCTCTAGGGCATATTTCCTTCAGTCTCCCACTTGCACTAGAGTCAATAATCTAGATTACACAGTAATGATTTTAACACCCATGGAGCCTTGGTGTTGATCATGTTTTGCTCGTGGAAGAGGCTTAGTCAACGGGTCTGCAACATTCAGATCCGTGTGTATCTTGCAAATCTCTATGTCTCCCACTTGGACTGTATCCCGAATGGAGTTGAAGCGTCTCTTGATGTGTTTGGTTCTCTTGTGAAATCTAGATTCCTTTGCCAAAGCAATTGCACTAGTATTGTCACAAAAGATTTTCATTGGACCCAATGCACTAGGTATGACACCTAGATCGGATATGAACTCCTTCATCCAGACTACTTCATTCGCTGCTTCTGAAGCAGCAATGTACTCCGCTTCACATGTAGATCCCGCCACGACGCTCTGTTTAGAACTGCTCCAACTGACAGCTCCACCGTTTAATATAAACACGTATCCGGTTTGTGATTTAGAATCGTCTAGATCAGTGTCAAAGCTTGCATCAACGCAACCATTTACGATGAGCTCTTTGTCACCTCCATAAACGAGAAACATATCCTTGGTCCTTTTCAAGTACTTCAGGATGTTCTTGACCGCTGTCCAGTGATCCACTCCTGGATTACTTTGGTACCTCCCTGCTAGGCTAATAACAAGGCACACATCAGGTCTGGTACACAGCATTGCATACATGATAGAGCCTATGGTTGAAGCATAGGGAACACTTTTCATTTTCTCTCTATCTTCTGTAGTGGTCGGGCATTGAGTCTTACTCAACTTCACACCTTGTAACACAGGCAAGAACCCTTTCTTAGCTTGATCCATTTTGAACTTCTTCAAAACTTTATCAAGGTATGTGCTTTGTGAAAGTCCAATTAAGTGTCTTGATCTATCTCTATAGATTTTGATGCCCAATATATAAGCAGCTTCGCCGGGGTCTTTCATTGAATTTTTTTATTCAAGTATCCTTTTATGTTGTCCAAAAATTGTATATCATTTCCAATCAACAATATGTCATCCACATATAATATTAGAAATGTTGTAGAGCTCCCACTCACTTTCTTGTAAATACAGGCTTCTCCAAAAGTCTGTATAAAACCATATGCTTTGATCACACTATCAAAACGTTTATTCCAACTCCGAGATGCTTGCGCCAGTCCATAAATGGATCGCTGGAGCTTGCACACTTTGTTAGCTCCCTTTGGATCGATAAAACCTTTAGGTTGCATCATATACAACTCTTCTTCAGAAATCCATTCAGGAATGCAGTCTTTACATCCAATTGCCAAATTTCATAATCATAAAATGCGGCAATTGCTAACATGATTCGGACGAACTTAAGCATCGCTACGGGTGAGAAGGTCTCATCGTAGTCAACTCCTTGAACTTGTCAAAAACCTTTTGCAACAAGTTGAGCTTTGTAGACAGTAATATTACCGTCAGCGTCTATCTTCTTCTTGAAGATCCATTTGTTCTCGATGGATTGTCGATCATCGGGCAAGTCAACCAAAGTCCACACTTTGTTCTCATACATGGATCCCATCTCAGACTTCATGGCCTCAAGCCATTTTGCAGAATCTGGGCTCATCATCGCTTCTTCATAGTTCGTAGGTTCGTCATGGTCAAGTAACATGACCTCCAGAACTGGATTACCGTACCACTCTGGCGCGGATCTTGCTCTGGTTGACCTACGAGGTTCGGTAGTAACTTGATCTGAAGTTTCATGATCATCATCATTAGCTTCCTCACTAATTGGTGTAGATGTCACAGGAACCGGTTTCTGTGATGAACTACTTTCCAATAAGGGAGCAGGTACAGTTACCTCATCAAGTTCTACCTTCCTCCCACTCACTTCTTTCGAGAGGAACTCCTTCTCTAGAAAGGATCCATTCTTAGCAACGAATATTTTGCCTTCAGATCTGTGATAGAAGGTGTACCCAAGAGTTTCCTTTGGGTATCCTATGAAGACACATTTCTCCGATTTGGGTTCGAGCTTATCAGGTTGATGCTTTTTCACATAAGCATCGCAGCCCCAAACTTTAAGAAACGACAACTTTGGTTTCTTGCCAAACCATAGTTCATAAGGCATCGTCTCAACGAATTTTGATGGTGCTCTATTTAATGTGAATGCAGCCGTCTCCAAAGCATAACCCCAAAATGATAGTGGTAAATCAGTAAGAGACATCATAGATCGCACCATATCTAGTAAAATACGATTACGACGTTCGAACACACCATTACGCTGTGGTGTTCCGGGTGGCGTGAGTTGCAAAACTATTCCGCATTGTTTCAAATGTAGGCCAAACTCGTAACTCAAATATTCTCCTCCACGATCAGATCGCAGAAACTTTATTTTCTTGTTACGATGATTTTCCACTTCACTCTGAAATTCTTTGAACTTTTCAAATGTCTCAGACTTATGTTTCATTAAGTAGATATACCCATATCTGCTCAAATCATCTATGAAGGTGAGAAAATAACGATACCCGCCGCGAGCCTCAATATTCATCGGACCACATACATCAGTATGTATGATTTCCAACAAATCTGTTGCTCGCTCCATAGTTCCGAAGAACGGCATTTTAGTCATCTTGCCCATAAGGCATGGTTCACAAGTACCAAGTGATTCCAAAAGTCCATCGGTATGGAGTTTCTTCATGCGCTTTATACCAATATGACCCAAACGTCAGTACCACAAATAAGTTGCACTATCATTATCAACTCTGCATCTTTTGGCTTCAACATTATGAATATGTGTATCACTACTATCGAGATTCAACAAGAATAGACCACTCTTTAAGGGTGCATGACCATAAAATATATTACTCATATAAATAGAACAACCATTATTCTCAAATTTAAATGAATAACCATCTCGCATCAAACAAGATCCAGATATAATGTTCATGCTTAACACTAGCACCAAATAACAATTATTTAGGTCTAAAACTAATCCCGTAGGTAGATGTAGAGGTAGCGTGCCGACGACGATCACATCGACTTTGGAACCATTTCCCACGCGCATCGTCACCTGGTCCTTAGCCAGTCTTCCCTTAATCCGTAGTCTCTGTTTCGAGTTGCAAATATTAGCAACAGAACCAGTATCAAATACCCAGGTGCAACTGCGAGCTTTGGTAAGGTACACATCAATAACATGTATATCACATATACCTTTGTTCACTTTGCCATCCTTCTTATCCGCCAAATACGTGGGGCAGCTCCGCTTCCAGTGACCAGTCTGTTTGCAGTAGAAGCACTTGGTCTCAGGCTTAGGTCCAGACTTTGGTTTCTTCTCCTGGGCAGCAAAACTTGTTTATACGTCTCCAACATATCTACTTTTCCAAACACTTTTGCCCTTGTTTTGGACTCTAACTTGCATGATTTGAATGGAACTAACCCGGACTGACGCTGTTTTCAGCAGAACTACCATGGTGTTATTTATGTGCAGGATCAAACGTTCTCGGAATGACCTGAAACTTCACGGAGACACTTTTCAGAAAATAAGAAAAATATCTGCCAAAGATGAAGGCCAGGGGGCGAGGGTGGGGGCGCGCCCCCCTACCTCGTGGGCCCCCTGTTGCGTCTCTGACTCCGACTCCACCTCCATATATTGAGTTTCGATGAGGAAAAAATCAGAGAGAAGAAATCATCGCGTTTTACGATACGGAGCCGCCACCAAGCCCTAAAACCTCTCGGGAGGGCTGATCTGGAGTCCGTTCGGGGCTCCTGAGAGGGGAATCCGTCGCCATCATCATCACCAACCATCCTCCATCACCAATTTCATGATGCTCACCACCGTGCGTGAGTAATTCCATCGTAGGCTTGCTGGACGGTGATGGGTTGGATGGGATCTATCATGTAATCGAGTTAGCTTTGTTAGGGTTTGATCCCTAGTGTCCACTATGTTCTGAGATTGATGTTGCTATGACTTTGCTATGCTTAATGCTTGTCACTAGGGCCTAAGTGCCATGATTTCAGATCTGAACCTATTATGTTTTCATCAATATATGAGTATTGAGGGAGTCCTGGATTAGGGGGTGTCCGGATAGCCACACTATACCTTCGGCCGGACTCCTGGACTATGAAGATACAAGATTGAAGACTTCGTCCCGTGTCCGGAAGGGACTTTCCTTGGGGTGGAAGGCAAGCTTGGCGATACGGATATGTAGATCTCCTACCATTGTAACCAACTGTGTAACCCAAGCCCTCTCCGGTGTCTATATAAACCAGAGGGTTTTAGTCCGTAGGACGAACAACAATCATACCATAGGCTAGCTTCTAGGGTTTAGCCTCCTTGATCTCGTGGTAGATCTACTCTTGTACTACCCATATCATAAATATTAATCAAGCAGGACGTAGGGTTTTACCTCCATCAAGAGGGCCCGAACCTGGGTAAAACATCGTGTCCCCTGCCTCCTGTTACCATCCGCCTAGACGCACAGTTCGGGACCCCCTACCCGAGATCCGCCGGTTTTGACACCGACATTGGTGCTTTCATTGAGAGTTCCTCTATGTCGTCACTTTTACGCCCGATGGCTTCTCCGATCATCAACAGTGATGCGATCCAGGGTGAGACTTTTCTTCCCGGACAGATCTTCGTATTCGGCGGCTTTGCACTGCGGGCCGATTCACTTGGTCATCTGGAGCAGATCGAAAGCTACGCCCCTAGCCATCAGGTTAGATTTGGAAGTTTGAACTACACGGCCGACATCCGTGGAGACTTGATCTTCGACGGATTCGACCCACAGCCGAGCGTGCCGCACTGTCACGATGGGCATGATCTAGCTCTGACGCCGAACAGTGCCCTGGAGGCCGCACTTGTGTCCGCTCCGACCCTAGCTCGGAGCCGATCACACCAATCGAGGATGGGTGGTTAGACACCGCCTCGGGGGCTGCAATCTCTACGGCGATCAAGCCAAACACCAGCCTTGTCCTCTGCGAAGCGTGTGACTCCAAGGTGCCGGACTCCTCTCCGGACTCCGAGCCCTCCGCGCCCCTACTGATCGAATCCGATTGGGCGCCGATCATGGAGTTCACCGCCGCAGACATCTTTCAGCACTCGCCCTTCGGCGACATTCTGAATTCACTCAGGTCTCTCTCTTTGTCAGGAGAGTCCTGGCCGGACTATGACCGGCAGGATTGGGATGTGGACAACGAAGAAATCCGATGCCCACCCACCACCCACTTCGTAGCCACTGTCTATAATTTAAACGACGTGCTCGACTTCGACTCCGAAGACATCGACGGTATGGACGATGATGTAGGAGATGAACATGAACCAACGCCTATAAGGCACTGGACAACCACCTCATCTCATGATGTATACATGGTCGACACACCCAAAGGAAGCGACGACGAGGAACACAGGGATGCAACGAGGGATCGTTCACTCGAAAAGCAATCAAAGTAGCGACGTAAGCGCCGCTCCAAGCCCCGCCTTGACAAAGACATCAACCATACAGACCCAACCATAGAGCAGGACGAGCCGGTGGACGACGAACATGCCTTCGAGCAAACGTCCGAACAGGGCAACTTGGATAAACAAACCGAACACCCCATCCCCGGTGAAAACAATAGTCCGGGTGACCTTACGCCGGATAGGCTCATGGAGCAGAAGAACCTCCACAAAAGGCTCATCGCCACTGCACGTAGCCTGAAAAAGCAGAAGCGGAAGCTCAAAACTGCGGAAGATGCACTCAGAATCAGATGGAGCAAAGTACGCAACACCGCAGACAAATATGGCGGCAGTCGCCACACAAAAAGCTATCCAAAGCGAAAGCTACTGCCTGAATTTGACGAGGAGGCCTTAGAGCCCCCGCAATCAAAAAATAGGAAAGCCACCAGGTCGGATAGACGACCGCATGGCTAGCATGGAGCGGCAAGCGGTGCCGCACACAAGCCGGCACTCGATCCACCAAAGGATCCGCATCAAAAAGATGGCCCAGCCAGATCTATCTACGGGCCAAGAAAGCAAGCTCTAGTAAGCAATGCAACACAACAAATATCCGAACATCACGGCACACCCAAATACAGGGGTGTCGCACACCCCCTATGCTTCACTGATGAGGTGCTGGACCATGAATTTCCAGTGGGATTCAAGCCCGTAAACATAGAGGCGTACGACAAAACAACAGACCCTGGGGTCTGGATCGAGGATTATATCCTCCACATACACATGGCCAGAGGAGATGACCTCCACGCCATAAAATACTTACCCCTCAAGCTTAAAGGGCCAGCCCGGCATTGGCTCAAAAGCCTTCCCGAAAACACCATTGGAAGTTGGGAAGAGCTTGAGGATGCTTTCCAGGCAAATTTTCAAGGGACCTATGTCCACCCTCCGGATGCAGACGATCTCAGTCACATAACTCAACAACCCGGAGAGTCAGCCCGGAAATTCTGGAACAGATTTCTTACTAAAAAGAATCAGATAGTCAACTGTCCGGACGCCGAAGCCCTAGCAGCTTTTAAGCATAACGTTTGAGACGAATGGCTCGCCAGACACCTCGGCCAAGAAAAGCCAAGAACAATGGCCGCATTAACAAGCCTCATGACCTGCTTTTGCGCAGGAGAGGATAGCTAGTTGGCAAGATGTAGCATCAGCGACCCAAGTACATCCGAAGTTAGGGATGGAAACGGAAAACCCCGACGCAGCAAGGACTAGCGCCGGAATAAGGGAAACAGCCCAAAGAGCACGGCGGTCAATGCCGGATTCAAAAGCTCGCGGCAGAGTCAGAGAAAGCCGCCCCTCAAGGATAACAGGGATGAGGTATCCAACTTAAACAAAATCTTGGACAAGATATGTCAAATACACAGTACTCCTGAGAAGCCTGCGAACCATACCCACAGAGATTGTTGGGTTTTCAAGCAATCCGGCAAACTCAACGCCGAACACAAGGGGCTCGACACACCAAGTGAGGACGATGACGAACCCCACAAGCAGAGCACCAGGAGACAAAAGGATTTCCCACAAGAAGTCAAAACAGTAAACTTACTTCACGTGACAAACAGAATGGCGCCAACAGAGATACGCGCCATACGGCCTATCCCAAAGGAGTCTCGCCAATGGTTGTTAAAACCGATCACCTTCGACCATCAGGATTACTCTAGAAGTATCCGGAACGCAGGCTGGACTGCCTTGGTATTAGATCCAATAATCGGCGGACTCCACTTTACAAATGTCCTGATGGACGGCGACAGCGGTCTAAACCTGTTATACCAGGACACAATCCGCAACATGGGGATAGACCCAACAAAAATTCGCCATAGCAAAACATCCTTTCAAGGGTACCGCCAGGCCCAGATGCCCATTGCATGGGTTCTCTCCGGCTAGAAGTTATGTTCGGCTCCCCCGATAACTTCCGTCGCGAACAGCTAACCTTCCACATTGCCCCATTTTCAAGTAGCTATCAAGCGCGAAGCTTTCGCCCTCTTTAACGCAATACGGCATTATGCATCTCTTACGCTTAAGATGCCCGGTCCACGAGGCATCATCTCATTAAAGGGAAAAATTCAGTGTTCCTCACGCGCGGAAGACAGTGCGGCTGCCTTGACAGCCCCACAATAAAGCGGCTTCACCAGCCAAAGCACCTAAACAGGTCGTTAAGACCACGGACACGGCCAGACGAGTCCGGCATAAACATACAATTGATAAAGGCTTAATAGCCGTACACCCCTGTACTAGGGGCTCCGCGCATATAAAACAAGAAACAATAAAGCTCAATTTTACCCATTTCGATTTATACTTTGTTTATTTAGTATAACTTATGTTCGGCATGATCTTTCTTCAACTAAGTTCCTCTCTTTTACAGATGAACACCGTGCTACGCCCGTCCAGGATATGGCACAACGGAGACATAGGCGCAGACGTGCAGTAGGGACCCGTTCCAAGGATTCTTTTCAGATTAAGACCCTGCGTAAACCTTTCTTACTGTCTCTTGTTGATACACATCCCCTGGTTTCTTGGTATAACCAAGGAGGAGGCTGGCGTTTTGGCATGTGACCACGTCAGAGTTTTTGCACGTACCTGGACACTAGGGGCTTATTACTAAGGGCGCTATCCCGCCCTCCCTCATAAAGACCGAATACCTTAGGGAGTGTTCAGCGTCGTGAGTTTGGCCTTATATGCATCAGCTCTGAATCATGTCTTTGGTCAAATGTTGGGTTTGCCCGGCTCCTGTGTTTTGTTGCCTTACGTTCCGCTCTATCGGCTAAGGCGGGACCAGGAGAACTACTGTGATTGTGCCCTGGTTCGGCCAGGCAAGCACCTCAGTAGAGAAAGCCGAAAACTGACTGTCATGATATAGCGTGAGACTGGGTAACCACTCGATGACTTACCGGAATCTTTAGGATTCCTCCGCATTAACGAAGGGCCGTTTCCCGGCCAGGCACATACGCGCCCCGAGTTCGGGCGAGCGCAGGCGCCACCAGGGGCTATATAAGTAGCCTCACTGTCAAACTCCTATGGCTAAGTGAAAGTGATAAAGCATCATAGTCCGATTGCCTAGTTCGCTGCGCTATCACCTCCTTTGTAGGACCAAGACGTTGGATCAAGTGTGAAAATGCGCCTTCTACGAACACCCCCGCATTATGTGCATGGGGGCTGAAGCCGACGACTGCCATCTTTCAGATTATATATACATATATGTTAAACGGCCGCACAGGAGGTATTATAATACTTGCAGGCACAAGTATAAAAAGCTTCTACAATTTATCAAAATGTTGTTTTACAATAATATATGCTATACGAATATAGTATCCTTCGAGCACTGCGTCTCTATTAAACGAGCGCCTTGCAGAACTTCCTGAAAATAGTGCTCGGCAGGTACTCGGCTTCCATCCGAGTCTGGGGATGCAACAGCGGTGGCCTCCATTTCCGCCCAGTATGTCTTGACACGGGCAAGAGCCATCCGCGCACCCTCTATGCACGCTGACCTCTTCATCGCATTGATATGCGGCGCCGCACCAAGGAACTGCTGCACCAAGTTGAAATAACTTTTCGGCTCTGGCCTCTCTGGCCACAGATGACTCATGACATACTTCATGGCGAGTCCGGACAACCTATTTAGCTCGGCCCATTCGGCCAAACGATCGGCTACTGACAGTGGACGCTCCGGATTGTGGAACCGCGACCAAAAGAGCTTTTCCACTTCGCGATCTTCTTGATCTCGGAAGTGTTCGGCCGCATCTGCGGCACTCACTGCCAAATCCAGATAGGTGTCCGCCATACTCCACATCCGGTATAATGGAGCATGTTTAGGATCACAGAACTTCCTCCGCAGCATAAAGGGCTTTCCAGCCGCGATCTCTCCGGCCTAACGCAACTCCTCCTTCATAGCTCTCATCGCAGAGCGAGCATCCTTGGCATCGGCAATGGCCTTCTCCAGGTCCGTCTGTTCCGCCTGATCTTCTTTTTCAAGAAGCTTGCAACAGTCAGCAGCGCTCTTCAGCTTCACAGCCATCTCGGCCATTTCCTTCTTGCTTCGCAGTGAGCAGCCTATTCGCCTTTCAGCTCTTCAATTGCCTTTCCGGCAGCCGCATCACTTTTCCTGGCTTGCTCCTTGGCTCGGGCAAGTTCCGCCCGAAGATTCTCCATGGCAGCAGCACCATCTGCATCAAGCGAACACATTGTAAGATACTGGCATAAAGCTCCTCTTACCAGGTGCCGCCAGAGTAATTACATACCTTGTGCCTCGTCGAGCCGCTTGTTGACAAGCCCGATGTCGGCATCTGCCACGTCAAGTTGCCGCTTTAGCTTGGCAAATTCATCAGTCCGGCTGGCCACCCGACACTTTGCCACCTACGTATGAAGGCGGCATATTAGACCTGGGATTATGATCCTTTGCGCACCGTCACTTTTGACAACGCACAGAGTCTCAGGGGCTACTATCTACACAGGGCGCATCTTATTTATGCGCAGCTGTCCAAAAAGGGTACATTATTTCACGTACCTCAAAACCTGTTAGTAAACTCCTGACGGCCTCGTGCAATCCGCTCTCCGCAGATGAAATCCTCTCAATCACCATACCCATTAATGCACGGTGCTCCATTGAGATAGATGCTCGCCCTAGCAAACCCTTCAGCTCCTCCGACCGCGCACCAGACGGTGCCGGACTCGTCCGATGGCCTTTTTCGAAGGCCGTACGCGGAGGGCTTTGGGGGGCATATGACTACCTTCCGGCCCTGCCGGATTCGGAGAAACCCTCCGCGACGATACCTCAAGGTCGCCCGCCTCGCAAGGCGGTACGGCAGGGGGAGGTGTTCCGCTCTCCATCATCTCCGGAAGAAGATCCTCCGAAGACGAGCTCTGCTGAGAAGGGCTAAGGTCTGAGCTATAAGGTAAGTTTTCGATTACTTTTCTCAGATATAAAGCAAGGATTTCTCTCATTTCCTAAAAATAAAACTCCTCTCTACTTACGGCTCGGTGGAGGGCTGATCCCCTTGAGGGCATAATTCGGCCGAAGTATCCCCCAACACAGGACCCTCCGGCGAAGATTTCTTCCCCCGCTTTGAGGCCATGGTCTCTGGGTCGTCAGAGGCGGTCCTCTTCCTCCCCTGAGGAGAGGAATTTTCGATTCCTCCCTTCCATACAACCTTCTTCGAGGAGGCTGTAGCTTCCTTGTCCCCTCCCTCGCTTTCCTCCGAAGGCACAACCTCCAACATCATGACTAGCACGGGATCCGGCGTGGTCTCGAGGAGGGGGGCCGGACACCTGATTAGCTTTGCTTTCGCTATCCAATCTTGTTTAAAGGACAACTCTTTTAGGGGCAATTTTATGATAAGTATACGGATAGCGAGTCCGGGCACAAGGCTACTTACTTGAGTATCCGGGCGATGGCAGCTCAGGCCTGCGTCCTTGGTCAAGTCTGGACACATTGCTTGTGATCCGAAGAACAATTTGTACATCTCCACGGGCGTTGCGCTCATGAAATGCTGGAGAGCTCGTGGTCCCTCCGGATTGAACTCCCACAGGCAAAGGGGGCGATGTTTGCCGGGCAAGGCTCGGCGGATCAACATGACCTGCGTCACCACGACCAGGCTAATGTCTCTTTCTAAGAGATCTCGAATGCGGCCCTGCAACAAGGGCACATGCTTGGATGGCCCCCAGTCCAGTCCTTTATTGACCCATGACACTAGCTGTGGTGGGGGACCCGAGCGAAAGGCAGGTGGCGCCACCCACTTGGTGCTCCTGGGAGCGGTGGTATAAAAGCACTCTCGTTGCCATAAGATGGACTCCTCTTGAAAAGAGCCCTCGGGCCATGGAGCACCAACATTCTTGCTTATAAAAGCACCTCCGCACTCCGCGTGCCGTCCCTCGATCATCTTCGGCTCTACTTTGAAGGTCTTGAGCCATAGCCCGAAATGAGGAGTAATACGGAGGAAGGCTTCACACACGACGATGAATGAGGAAATATGGAGGACGGACTCCGGGATTAAGTCGTGAAATTCCAGCCCATAATAAAACATGAGCCCCCTCACGAAGGGATCCGTCGGAAAGCCTAGCCCCCGAAGGAAGTGAGACATGAACACCACACTCTCACCAGGCTTGGGAGTGGGAATGACCTGCCCTTGAGCAGGCAGCCTATGCCAGATTTCGCCGGTCAAGAACCTGCCTCTCTCAACTTCAGCACGTCCTCCTCCCTGACGAAGGATGGCATCCATCGGCCTCGAAGGTCAGAACCGGACATTGTCGAAGGTCTGAAGCACCTGAAATCCGGAGCCTTGGGTGTTGGAACTCGAGGCGAAGGGCGAACTCGTTTGAGATTGAAAGAAAGGAGTAAGGCCTTGGTCTCTTTATAAGAGGTTGAATACCAAGGGCCCTCCCCGTGGCCGTTTGGGACTCGCCTTTGATCGAGAAAACATACCAATGGGTACGGTTGGGTTACCCATGCCCGTATTGATGAGAATCCCAGAATAAGGGGACACAATCTCTGCTTTGACAAGACGTGCCAGGGAAACCGCCTCGCTAAACGCACTGAGGTGGGACAGTAAAATGATTCAAATAAAGACTTGGCCGTGGTGTGATGTCACGCTACGGAATACGTCAGCAGATTAGATTTGTGTAAATTATTCTCTCTATGGCAATATGTGGAAACTTATTTTGCAGAGCCGGACACTACCTTTATGTTCAAAATCTTCTATGAAGTACTTGGAGGAGGAACCCGCCTTGCAATGCCGAAGACAATCTGCGCGCCAGACTCGTCATCATTGAAGCCTGGTTCAGGGGCTACTGAGGGAGTCCTGGATTAGGGGGTGTCCGGATAGCCGGACTATACCTTCGGCCGGACTCCTGGACTTTGAAGATACAAGATTGAAGACTTTGTCCCGTGTCCGGAAGGGACTTTCTTTGGCGTGGAAGGCAAGCTTGGCGATACGGATATGTAGATCTCCTACCATTGTAACCGACTCTATGTAACCCTAGCCCTCTCCAGTGTCTATATAAACCAGAGGGTTTTAGTCCGTAGGACGAACAACAATCATACCATAGGCTAGCTTCTAGGGTTTAGCCTCCTTGATCTCGTGGTAGATCTACTCTTGTACCACCCATATCATCAATATTAATCAAGCAGGACGTAGGGTTTTACCTCCATCAAGAGGGCCCGAACCTGGGTAAAACATCGTGTCCCCTGCCTCCTGTTACCATCCGCCTAGACGCACAGTTCGGGACCCCCTACCCGAGATCCGCCGGTTTTGACACCGACAAGTGTTGATCCTATCTTGCAAGTCTATAGTCACCTATTATGTGTTATGATCCGTTAACCCCGAAGTGACAATAATTGGGATACATACCGATGATGACCGTAGTTTGAGGAGTTCATGTATTCACTATGTGTTAATGCTTTGTTCCGGTTCTCTATTAAAAGGAGGCCTTAATATCCCTTAGTTTCCGTAAGGACCCCGCTGCCACGGGAGGGTAGGACAAAAGATGTCATGCAAGTTCTTTTCCATAAGCACGTATTTTTATGTTCAGAATACATGCCTACATTATATCAATGAACTAGAGCTAGTTCTGTGTCACCCTAGGTTATGACTGTTACATGATGAACCGCATCCCACATAATTCTCCATCACCGATCCATTGCCTATGAGCTTTCCATATATTGTGCTTCGCTTATTTACTTTTCTGTTGCTATTGCTATCATCACTACAAAATACCAAAAACATTGCTTTTACTACCGTTACCTTTTGTTACTGTTATCACCACTATCATATTACTTTGCTACTAAATACTTTGCTGTAGATATTAAGTTTTCAGGTGTGGTTGAATTGACAACTCAGCTGCTAATACTTGAGAATATTCTTTGGCTCCCCTTGTGTCGAATCAATAAATTTGGGTTGAATACTCTACCCTCGAAAACTGTTGTGATCCCCTGTACTTGTGGGTTATCAAGACTATTTTCTGGCGCCGTTGCCGGGGAGCATAGCTCTATTCTTTGAGTCACTTGGGATGTATATCTGCTTATCATTATGAAGAACTTGAGAGATCCAAAAACCAAGATCTATCCCTCAACTACGAGGGGAGGTAAGGAACTGCCATCTAGCTCTGCACTTGATTCACCTTTTGTTATGAGTAAGCTTGCGACACCTACACCTGCTTCTGCTATTCGTTCTAATATGTCGCATGTTATTGATGATGCCACTTCTGCTATGCATGATACTTATGATGAAACTACCTCTATGCCTGATACTACTATGCCACTTACTGACTTTCTTGATGAACAACTTGCTAGGGCTAGAGAAATTGAAAATATTGAATCTGATGGAAGTGATGATGAAGAACCACTTACTATTCCTAAGGGTTATGTATTTGATCAAGATGCTTCTTTAGCCATTTTAGCTTGCAGAAATAGAACTGAACTTAAAAGATTATTAGCTAAATGGAGTAAGCAATCCCTAAATGATAGAATGAAACCTGACCCTGCTTTTGCTACTTCACCTATCTATGTTACTGATAAGGATTATGAATTCTCTGTTGATCCTGATATAATTACTTTGGTTGAATCTGATCCTTTTCATGGTTATGAATCTGAAACCGTTGTGGCACATCTTACTAAACTGGATGATATGTTCACTAAAGATGAGAAAACTCGCTACTTTTACATCCTTAAAATATTTCCATTCTCATTAAAGGGTGATGCTAAGATATGGTTTAATTCTCTTGATCTTGGTTGTGTGCGTAGTCCCCAGGATATGATTTATTACTTCTCTGCCAAATATTTCCCTGCTCATAAGAAACAAGCTGCTTTAAGGGATATATATAATTTTGTGCAAATTGAAGAAGAGAGTCTCCCACAAGGTTGGGGGAGGCTTCTCCAATTACTTAATGCTTTGCCTGATCATCCTCTTAAGAAAAATGAAATACTTGATATCTTTTATAATGGACTAACCGATGCCACCAGAGATTACCTGGATAGTTGTGCTGGTTCTGTTCTCAGGGAAAGAACACCAAATGAAGCTGAAATTCTATTGAATAATATGTTGACAAATGAAACTAATTCAGGGAAATTACGATACATAGGTATATATGGGTACAAGGGGTATGTCGGTGGACCGAAGGGGGGCCACGAGGCAGGGGGCGCGCCCCCTACCATCGTGAGCACCTCCTTCATCTTCTGACGTAGGGTCCAAGTCTATCCGGTAGGTTTCCTTCCAAAAATAACTTCTCCAGTTGATTTCATTCCGTTTTGACTCCGTTTGATATTCATTTTCCTCGAAACACTGAAATAGACATAAAACAGCAAATCTGGGCTGGGCCTCCGGTTAATAGGTTAGTCCCAAAAATAATATAAAAGTGGAAAATAAAGCCCAATATTGCCCAAAACAGTAGATAATATAGCGTGGAGCAATCAAAAATTATAGATACGTTGGAGACATATCAAGCATCCCCAAGCTTAATTCCTGCTCGTCCTCGAGTAGGTAAATGATAAAAAGATAATTTTTGATGTGGAATGTTAGCTGGCATAATTTCAATGTAATTCTTCTTACTTGTGATATGAATATTCAGATCCGAAATATTCAAGACAAAAGTTCATATTGACATAAAAATAATAATACTTCAAGCATACTAACAGAGCAATCATGTCTTCTCAAAATAACATAACCAAAGAAAGCTATCCCTACAAAATCATATAGTCTGGCTATGCTCCATCTTCACCACACAAAGTATTTAAATCATGCACAACCCCGATGACAAGCCAAGCAATTGTTTCATACTTTTGATGTTCTCAAACTTTTTCAATCTTCACGCAATACATGAGCGTGAGCCATGGACATAGCACTATAGGTGGAATAGAATGGTGGTTGTGGAGAAGACAAAAAGGGAGAAGATAGTCTCACATCGACTAGGCGTATCAACGGGCTATGGAGATGCCCATCAATAGATATCAATGTGAGTGACTAGGGATTGCCATGCAACGGATGCACTAGAGCTATAAGTATATGAAAGCTCAACAAAAGAAACTAGTGGGTGTGCATCCAACTTGCTTGCTCACGAAGACCTAGGGCATTTTGAGGAAGCCCATCATTGGAATATACAAACCAAGTTCTATAATGAAAGATTCCCACTAGTATATGAAAGTAACAACATAGGAGACTCTCTATCATGAAGATCATGGTGCTACTTTGAAGCACAAGTGTGGTAAAAGGATAGTAGCATTGTCCCTTCTCTCTTTTTCTCTCATTTTTTTATTTGGGACTTTTCTTTTTTTATTGCCTTTTTTCTTTCTCCTTTTTTTATTTGGGCTTCTTTGGCCTCTTTTATTTATTTTTCGTCCGGACTCTCATCCCGACTTGTGGGGGAATCATAGTCTCCATCATCCTTTCTCACTGGGACAATGCTCTAATAATGATGATCATCACACTTTTATTTACTTACAACTCAAGAATTACAACTCGATACTTAGAACAAGATATGACTCTATATGAATGCCTCCGGTGGTGTACCGGGATGTGCATTGACTCATGAGTGACATGTATGAAAGAATTATCAATGGTGGCTTTGCCACAAATACGATGTCAACTACATGATCATGTGAAGCATTATGACAATGATGAAGGGTGTCATAATAAATGGAACGGTGGAAAGTTGCATGGCAATATATCTCGGAATGGCTATGGAAATGCCATAATAGGTAGGTATGGTGGCTGTTTTGAGGAAGGTATATGGTGGGTTTAAAGTACCGGCGAAAGTTGCGCGGTACTAGAGAGGCTAGAAATGGTGGAAGGGTGAGAGTGCGTATAATCCATGGACTCAACATTAGTCATAAACAACTCATATACTTATTGCAAAAATCTACAAGTTATCAAAGCAAAGTATTACGTGCATGCTCCTAGGGGGATAGATTGGTAGGAAAATACCATCGCTCGTCCCTGACCGCCACTCATAAGGAAGACAATCAATAAATAAATCATGCTCCGACTTCATCACATAACGGTTCACCATATGTGCATGCTACGGGAATCAGAAACTTCAACACAAGTATTTCTCAAATTCACAACTACTCAACTATCATGACTCTAATATCACCATCTCCATATCTCAAAACAATTATCAAGTATCAACCTTCTCATAGTATTCAACACACTCATAAGAGAATTTTATTATTCTTGAATACCTAACACATTAGGATTTTAAGCAAATTACCATGCTATTTAAGACCCTCAAAACAATCTAAGTGAAGCATGAGAGTTCATCATTTCTTCAAAATAAAAGTACCACCATGCTCTAAAAGATATAAGTGAAGCACTAGAGCAAATGACACACTACTCCGAAAGATGTAAGTGAAGATCAATGAGTAGTCGAATAATTATGCAACTATGTGAAGACTCTCTCTCATTTAATAATTTCAGATCTTGATAATTTATTCAAACAGCAAGCAAAGCAAAAGAAAATGACATTCTAAGAATAGCAAACATCATGTGAAGAAGCAAAAACTTAGGACCAACCGATACTAACCGATAGTTGTTGAAGAAGAAAGGTGGGATGCCAACCGGGGCACCCCCAAGCTTAGACGCTTGAGACTTCTTGAAATATTATCTTGGGGTGCCTTGGGCATCCCCAAGCTTGAGATTTTGTGTCTCCTTAATTCCTCTCATATCACGGTCTCCCTAAATCTCAAAAGCTTCATCCACACAAAACTCAACAAGGACTCGTGAGATAAGTTAGTATAAACCATTGCAAAAACCTGATCATACTCTACTGTAGCAAATCACTAAAATTATTATTAAAAATTGCATACTAAATGCCTCTGCATATTTAATAGTCCTATCCTCAAATAGAATCATTAAAGAAGCAAACATATGCAAACAATGCAAACATAACAGCAATCTGCCTAAACAGGATAGTCTGTAAAGAATGCCGCAACATCCATACTTCCCTAGGTCCAAAAATTATGAAAGAAAATTCCCACTGTATTAAATTTATCAGATCTTAATATGCAAAAAGTTTCAACATTTTATCACATTCTGACTTTTCTAGGGAATTATTGCAACAGCGGTAAACTTTCTGTTTTCAAACAGCAACATGTGGACTTCTAAAATAGGCATAGTAAAGGCTATCAATGCCACTTTTATTGAAATAAAAGATGCAAAATATTGTTCTAAATAACAGAAAGCAAATCCTAACAAAATAAATTGACGCTCCAAGCAAAACACATATCATGTGGCGAATAAAAATATAGCTCCGAGTAAAGTTACCGATGAACGAAGACGAAAGAGGGGATGCCTTCCGGGGCATCTGCAAGCTTAGGCTCTTGGTTGTCCTTGAATATTATCTTGGGGTGCCTTGGGCATCCCCAATCTTAGGCTCTTACCACTCCCTGTTCCATAGTCCATCGAATCCTTACCCAAAACTTGAAACCTTCACAACACAAAACTTAAAGTAGAAAACTCGTGAGCTCCGTTAGTATAAGGAAATAAATCACCACCTCAAGTTACTGTAATGAACTCATTCTTTATTTAAATTGGTATTAAACCTACTGTATTCCAACTTCTCTATGGTTTATAAACTATTTTACTAGCCATAGATTCATCAAAATAAGTAAACAACACACGAAAAACAGAATCTGTCAAAACAGAACAGTCTGTAGTAATCTGGATCAAACGTATACTTATGGAACTCGTAAAATTCTCAAATAAATTTCTGGAAATGAGTAATTTATCTATTAATAATATGCAAAAGGAATTAACTAAATATCACTCTCCAAATAAAAACTGCAGCAATTCTCGTGAGCGCTAAAGTTTCTGTTTTTTACAGCATGATCAACAAGACTTTCCCCAAGTCTTCCCAAAGGTTCTACTTGGCACAAACACTAATTAAACACATAAAACCACATCTAAGCAGAGGCTAGATGAATTATTTATTACTAAACAGGAGCAAAAAGCAAGAAAAAATAATAATATTGGGTTGCCTCCCAACAAGCGCTATCGTTTAACGCCCCTAGCTAGGCATGATGATTTCAATGATGCTCACATAAAAGATAAGATTTGTAACATAAAGAGAGCATCATGAAGAATATGACTAGTAAATTTAAGCCTAACCCACTTCCTATGCATAGGGATTTTGTGAGCAAACAACTTATGGGAACAAGAATCAACTTGCATAGGAAGGTAAAACAAGCATAACTTCAAAACTTTAAGCACATAGAGAGGAAACTTGATATTATTGCAATTCCTACAAGCATATATTCCTCCCTCATAATAATTTTCAGTAGCCTCATGAATTAATGCAACAATATAACCAGGACCTAAATCATTCTTTTCATGATCTACAAGCATAGAAATTTTATTACTCTCCACACAAGCAAAATTCTTCTCATTAATAGTAGTGGGAGCAAACTCAACAGAGTAACTATCATGGGATTGAAAATTGAAATCAAGATGACAAGTTTCATTGTTATTATTATTCTTTAAAGCATAAGTGTCATCAAAATAATCATCATAGATAGGAGGCATGCTTTCATCATAATAAATTTGCTCATCAAAACTTGCGGGACAAAAAATATCATCTTTATCAAACATAGCTTCCCCAAGCTTGTGGCTTTGCATATCATTAGCATCATGGATATTCAAGGAATTCATACTAAAAACATTGCAATCATGCTCATCATTCCAATATTTAGTGCCAAACATTTTATAGATTTCTTCTTCTAGCACTTGGGCACAATTATCCTTTCCATCATACTCACGAAAGATATTAAAAAGGTGAAGCGTATGAGACAAACTCAATTCCATTTTTTATAGTTTTCTTTTATAAACTAAACTAGTGATAAAACAAGAAACTAAAAGACTCGATTGCGAGATCTAAAGATATACCTTCAAGCGCTAACCTCTCCGGCAACGGCGCCAGAAAAGAGCTTGATGTCTACTACACAACCTTCTTCTTGTAGACGTTGTTGGGCCTCCAAGTGCAGAGGTTTGTAGGACAGTAGCAAATTCCCCTCAAGTGGATGACCTAAGGTTTATCAATCCGTAGGAGGCGTAGGATGAAGATGGTCTCTCTCAAGCAACCCTGCAACCAAATAACAAAGAGTCTCTTGTGTCCCCAACACACCCAATAAAATGGTAAATTGTATAGGTGCACTAGTTCGGCGAACAGATGGTGATACAAGTGGTATATGGATAGTAGATAAAGGTATTTGTAATCTGAAATTATAAAAACAGCAAGGTAACTAATGGTAAAAGTGAGCGTAAACGGTATTGCAATGCGTTGAAACAAGGCCTAGGGTTCATACTTTCGCTAGTGCAAGTCCTCTCAACAATAATAACATAATTGGATCACATAACTATCCCTCAACATGCAACAAAGAGTCACTCCAAAGTCACTAATAGCGGAGAACGAACGAAGAGATTATGGTAGGGTACGAAACCACCTCAAAGTTATTCTTTCCAACCAATCCGTTGGGCTATTCCTATAAGTGTCACAAACAGCCCTAGAGTTCGTACTAGAATAACACCTTAAGACACAAATCAATCAAAACCCTAATGTCACCTAGATACTCCAATGTCACCTCAAGTATCCGTGGGTATGATTATACGATATGCGTCACACAATCTCAGATTCATCTATTCAACCAACACAAATGACCTGAAAGAGTGCCCCAAAGTTTCTACCGGAGAATCACGATGAAAACGTGTGCCAACCCCTTTGCATAGGTTCATGGGCGGAACCCGCAAGTTGATCACCAAAACATACATCAAGTGTATCACGTGATATACCATTGTCACCACAGATATCCACGGCAAGACATACATCAAGTGTTCTCAAATCTTTAAAGACTCAATCCGATAAGATAACTTCAAAGGGGAAACTCAATTCATTACAAGAGAGTAGAGGGGGGAGAAACATCATAGGATCCCAATATAATAGCAAAGCTCGCGATACATCAAGATCGTATCATCTCAAGAACACGAGAGAGAGAGAGAGAGAGAGAGAGAGATCAAACACATAGCTACTGGTACATACCCTCAGCCCCGAGGGAGAACTACTCCCTCCTCGTCATGGAGAGCGTCAGGATGATGAAGATGGCCACCGAAGAAGGATTGCCCCCTCCGGCAGGGTGCCGGAACGGGTCTAGATTGGCTTTCGGTGGCTACGAAGGCTTCTGGCGGCGGAACTCCCGATCTATTCTCTGTTCTGGAAGTTTTACGATACGTAGGTATATATGGGTACAAGGGGTACATCGGTGGACCGAAGGGGGGCCACGAGGCAGGGAGCACGCCCCAGGGGGGTGAGCGCGCCCCTACCCTTGTGAGCACCTCCTTCATCTTCTAACGTAGGGTCCAAGTCTATCCGGTAGGTTTCCTTCCAAAAATAAGTTCTCCAGTTGATTTCATTCCGTTTTGACTCCGTTTTATATTCCTTTTCCTCGAAACACTGAAATAGGCATAAAACAGCAAATCTGTGTTGGGCCTCCGGTTAATAGGTTAGTCCCAAAAATAATATAAAAGTGGAAAATAAAGCCCAATATTGCCCAAAACAGTAGATAATATAGCATGGAGCAATAAAAAATTATAGATATGTTGGAGACGTATCATCGTCTGCTACCTCTTGAGCACTGCGTTGGTTTTCCCTTGAAGAGGAAACGGTGATGCAACAAAGTAGCGTAAGTATTTCCCTCAGTTTTTGAGAACCAAGGTATCAATCCAATAGGAGATCACGCTCGAGTCCCACGCACCTACACAAACAAATAAGAACCTCACAACCAACGCGATAAAGGGGTTGCCAATCCCTTCACGGTCACTTATGAGAGTGAGATCTGATAGATATGATAAGCTAATAATTTTGGTATTTTTATGATAAAGAGAAATAAAGATGAAAAGTAAAATAAAGGGCAAAGGAAATAACTAAGTGTTGGAATATTAATATGATGGAAGATAGACCCGGGGGCCATAGGTTTCACTAGCGGCTTCTCTCAAGAGCATAAGTATTACGGTGGGTAAACGAATTACTGTCGAGCAATTGATAGAATTGAGCATAGTTATGAGAATACCTGGGTATGATCATGTATATAGGCATCACGTCCGAGACAAGTAGACCGAAATGATTCTGCATCTACTACTATTACTCCACACAACGACCGCTATCCAGCATGCATCTAGACTATTAAGTTCATAAGAACAGAGTAATGCTTTAAGGAAGATGACATGATGTAGAGGGATAAACTCATGCAATATGATATAAACCCCATCATTTTATCCTCGACGGCAACAATACAATACGTGTCGGTTCCCTTTCTGTCACTGGGATCGAGCACCGCAAGATTGAACCCAAAGCTAAGCACTTCTCCCATTGCAAGAAAGATCAATCTAGTAGGCCAAACCAAACTGATAATTCGAAGAGACTTGCAAAGATAAACCAATCATACATAAAAGAATTCAGAGGAGATTCAAATATTATTCAAAGATAAACTTGATCATAAACCCACAATTCATCGGATCTCGACAAACACACCGCAAAAGAAGATTACATCGAATAGATCTCCAAGAAGATCGAGGAGAACTTTGTATTGAGATCCGAAGAGAGAGAAGAAGCCATCTAGCTAATAACTATGGACCCGTAGTGTAACGCCCAGATAATTAGGCTACAGTAAAACTCTCTTAATGATGCCATGTCATCTTTGATTACTGTTGCTAAACTTTCGTTAGTTCAAAACGATTCAAAAATCAATTCAAAAAAATGGCAAACAATAAAAGTTTTCAAAAGTTAAATCAAAAATGTTCGGGCAGTGCCATAAATTGCATATTCAATTATGGTGTAATAAACACATTTTTATAAAGTGCCTAAGAATTTTAAAATGGATTGAAACAGAAAAGAAAAATAAATAAAAGGAAAAGGAAAACACAAAAACAAGAAAACTAACAAAAAAAGGGGAAACACCCCCCAATGGGCTCCGGCCCAGCAGGCCATTGGGCCACCCACTTCCCTTATCCACTTCCCTTATCCACTCACCCGGTGGAACCCTAACCCCCAC
>NC_041390.1:122498168-122558095 GCF_002162155.2 Triticum dicoccoides | reverse complement strand
TGCGCTCGCCCGCGCCGCCCTGTCGTTGCCTCGCCGACGCCACCGCCCCCTGTGCCGCTTGCAGTCCTGCTCACCGCCCTGCGTTCGTCTTTGCCCGCCGCGGCCGGCCGGCAAGTCCCGCCGAAGCCACGGCCTCGCCCCGGCGACCTCCACCTGCCCCTGGGGCTCACCCGCTCGGGCGCTAGCGCCCCAGCGCCTGTGCCCGTTGTGGCCAGGGCCGCTGACCACTGGGCCAGTGCCCCCCTTGCCCTATGACATGTGGGGCCCCAACCCCCACAGAACGTTTTTTTAATAACAAAAATAAAAATAAAAACAAAAATAAAAATAATTAATTAATTAACTGAACTAATTTTGATTAATTAAACTAATCAGATAATTAAACATTAGTTATCTAATTAACCTGGTTAGTTAATTAGCTAATTAATTAGTATGCAGTGGGGCCCACCCCCTAATTAATACTAATTAGATTAATTAAATTGTTTAATTAAAGTGTGTCACTGACCTGTGGGACCCACTGGTCAGGTTGACCAGTCAACTCTGTTTACTGCTAACGTCAGCATGACATCATGATGATGTCATAAATCCAAATTTTGAATTAATTTAAATAATTAATTAAATCCCAGAAAATTAATAAAATCTTTAGAAAATCATATCTTTTAATCCGTAACTCGAATTAAAATATTTTCAACATGAAAGTTGCTCAGAACGACGAGACGAATCCGGATACGCAGCCCGTTCGTCCGCCACGCATCCCTAGCATAGCAAACACGCAACTTTCCCCCTCCGTTTATCTATCCGAAAACGCGAAACACCGGGAATACTTTCCCGGATGTTTTCCCCCTTCACCGGTACCACCTCGTACCGTGTTAGGGCACATCTAGCTTTACGCTTTGCCATGTCATGCATAATCATGCATTTGTTTGCATTGTATTTATTGTTTCTTCCCCCTCTTCTCTCGCTAGACACCGAGACCGACGCCGCTGCTACCCAGTACGACTACGGTGTTGACGACCCCTCTCTCTTGCTAGAGCAACCAGGCAAGCCCCCCCCCCCCTTGATCACCAGATATCGCCTACTCTTCTCTATACTGCTTGCATTAGAGTAGTGTAGCATGTTACTGCTTTTCGTTAATCCTATCCTGATGCATAGCCTGTCATTGTTGCTACTACTGTTGATACCTTACCTGCAATCCTACATGCTTACTATAGTTTGCTAGTAATTCATCAGTGGCCCTACATTCTAGTCCGTCTACCATGCTATACTATCGGGCCGTGATCACTCGGGAGGTGATCACGGTATATACTATATACTTTATACATGATACATGTGATGACTAAAAGACGGGTCGGCTCGTAGGAGTACCCGCGAGTGGATCTTTGTGGCGAAGCGACAGGGCAGGTTGAGACCACCTAGGAGAGAGGTGGGCCTGGCCCTGGTCGGCGTTCGCGGTTATTTCAAGATAACACGTTTAACGAGATCTTGGTATTTGACCTGAGTCTTTCCACTGGCCTATATGCACTAACCATCTACGCGGGGACAGTTATGGGCACTCGACGTCGTGGTATCAGCCGAAGCCTTCGCGCGCGCCGGATTGGAACGTAAGCCTGCTCTTGTATTAAGGGGGCTAGTTCTGCTTCCGGCCGCCCTCGCAACAAGCAGGTGTGCAATGGGCGATGGGCCCAGACCCCTGCGCCATAGGGTTTAGACCGGCGTGCTGACCTCTCTGTTGTGCCTAGGTAGGGCTGTGATGTGTTGATCTTCCGAGGCCGTGTCACACCCTAGCTAGTTCAAGCATCAGAGTGTGCATCATGTTTAAATTCCTCTTAAATTTGAAATGGGGAAGACAGAACCCCGAGCACCCCCCCGGAACAACTAGGGTTTACTAAAAAAAATTTCAATGAATCTGAAATGCCCTTCTAAAAAGCCCACCCTTTTTTTTTGGGTTAAAACCTTTGACAAAAATGGTGCACATTTTTCTAGGACATCAAAGGTTATTGGATTAATCCTTATGGTATTTGCATTTGGGCATTTAAATGCTATAAAATATTTTAAATGCTCAAATAATCATAAACTAAAATATTTGCTGTTGGATATATTCTAAGCAGTGGCCATGATTAATTTTATGATTTTTGGTAATGCCCTGGTATTTTTAATAGAGCCCTGAAGTTACAGAAATAGTAACTAAATAAATAAACAGAAAAGGAGAGAAAGAACAGGGACTTACCTGGCGCAGCCCACCAGCCCACCCGCCTCGGCCCAGTCCACTTGCTCATGCCAGTTGTCCCCCTCCTCTCGCCAGGAGGACGAGGAGCGCGTGGCCGGCGCCCGCGGCCACACGCCGGCCACCTCCTACTTCCGCCGACGCCCTGGAGGCGTCCATGAGTGCCACGCCGACCCCCACGTCTCCCTCACTTTCTTCCCACTCTCCCCATGGCCTCTCCCCCTCTCTGGCTCTCTCCCCATCTTCCTGCCGAGCGCAGCCGTCGCCGCCGACAAGCTTCACCGCAGCCACCGCCGTCCATTCGTTGCCTCGTCATGCCAGGAAGCTCCGCCGTCGTCGATTACATCAAGTAGGCCGAGCCCCGAGCGCTCGCTCGCCCCGGAGACGCTGCACCGAGCTCGTCCTCAACTCCGGCCACCTATGTCATGCTGACGCATTAATTCAATTACTGGATTTATTCTTTAATAGGAAATCCCAGAAAATAGCCAAAACTTCTAAAAATCATAGAAAATCAACCATAGCTCCAAATGCAAAGATTTATATATGAAAAATGATCAAAAAAATTCAATCTATCCATCTGTAATGGTTTCATGCATGACAAAACAAGTTAACCTTGCTATTTAAGCAGAATAAGATAATGCACTAATAAGGCCATGTTAAATGAGCTAACATTTGAATCTTTGATTCAAATGAGTTCATTCCATCCTGTTTTAGGTTGCATTAGGCCAAGACACATTCATTTTGCCATGTCATAGCATGCATCATACTGTTGCATATTGTCATGTGTTGATTATGTTCGGTGTATCTTTCGTGGTAGGTTCTGCCTCCGAGGATAACCCCGAGTATCCGTGTGAAGGGCAGTACCCTACTACCACTACAACAGGCAAGCAACCATTGATCATTCCGATACAAACCCATGTTCTTGCTTCTGCTCTTGTTTACTGCATTAAGACAACGCGATTCAAATTGTTGTGTGCTACGGTAGTTGAACCCTTATCCTCTGCATGACCTGTCATTGCCATAGTAACTAGATGAAACCCACTAGCATGTGTAGGGGTTGATTGAGCCATGTATGTGATTCCTACCTTGCTATGCCTGTTGGAAATAAGCCCTAGAGGCAATAATAAATTGGTTATTATTATATTTCCTTGTTCATGATAATCGTTTATTATCCATGCTAGAATTGTATTAATAGGAAACTCAGATACATGTGTGGATACATAGACAACAACATGTCCCTAGTAAGCCTCTAGTTGACTAGCTCGTTAATCAATAGATGGTTACGGTTTCCTGACCATGGACATTGGATGTCATTGATAACGGGATCACATCATTAGGCGAATGATGTGATGGACAAGACCCAATCCTAAGCCTAGCACAAAGATCGTGTAGTTCGTATGCTAAAGCTTTTCTAATGTCAAGTGTCATTTCCTTAGACCAAGAGATTGTGCAACTCCCGGATACCGTAGGAGTGATTTGGGTGTGCCAAACATCACAACGTAACTGGGTGGCTATAAAGGTACACTATAGGTATCTCCGGAAGTATCTGTTGGGTTGGCACGAATTGAGACTGGGATTTGTCACTCCGTGTAACGGAAAGGTATCTCTGGGCCCACTCGGTAGGACATCATCATAATGTGCACAATGTGACCAAGGAGTTGATCATGGGATGATGTGTTACGTAACGAGTAAAGAGACTTGCCGATAACGAGATTGAACAAGGTACCGGGATAACGACGATCGAATCTCGGGCAAGTATCGTACCGATAGACAAAGGGAATTGTATACGGGATTGATTGAATCCTCGACATCGTGGTTCATCCGATGAGATCATCGTGGAACATGTGGGAGCCAACATGGGTATCCAGATCCCGCTGTTGGTTATTGGCCGGAGAGTTGTCTCGGCCATGTCTGCATGACTCCCGAACCCGTAGGGTCTACACACTTAAGGTTCGATGACACTAGGGTAATAGGGAATAGATATACGTGGTTACCGAATGTTGTTCAGAGTCCCGGATGAGATCCCAGACGTCACGAGGAGTTCCTGAATGGTCCGGAGGTAAAGATTTATATATGGGAAGTCATGTTTTGGTCGCCGAAAAAGTTTCGGGTTTATCGGTAATGTACCGGGACCACCGGGAGGGTCCCGGTGGTCCACCAAGTGGGGCCACCAGTCCTGGAGGGTTGCATGGGCCAAGTGTGGGAGGTGACCAGCCCCAGGTGGGCTGGTGCACCCCCCCCACCAAGGCCCAAGGCGCAAGGGAGAGTGGAAGGGGGCAAACCCTAGGCTCAGATGGGCCTAAGGCCCACCTAGTGGTGCGCCCCCCTCTCTCTCCCCTTGTCCCCCCCTAGATGGGATCTAGGGCTGGCCGCCACCCCTAGGGGTGGAAACCTAGGTGGGGGCGCAGCCCCTCCCCTCCCCCTATATATACATGAGGTTTTGGGCTGCCATAGAAACAATTCAATCTCCTTCTTGGCGCAGCCCTACCCCTCTCCCTCCTCGTCTCTTGCGGTGCTTGGCGAAGCCCTGCCGGAGTACCACGCTCCTCCACCACCACCACGCCGTCGTGCTGCTGCTGGATGGAGTCTTCCCCAACCTCTCCTTCTCCCCTTGCTGGATCAAGGCGTAGGAGACGTCACCGGGCTGTACATGTGTTGAACATAGAGGTGCCGTCCGTTCGGCACTAGGATCATCGGTGATTTGGATCACGACGAGTACGACTCCATCAACCCCGTTCACTTGAACGCTTCCGCTTAGCGATCTACATGGGTATGTAGATGCACTCTCCTTCCCCTCGTTGCTAGATTACTCCATAGATTGATCTTGGTGATGCATAGAAAAATTTGAATTTCTGCTATGTTCCCCAACAGTGGCATCATGAGCTAGGTCTATGCGCAGTTTCTATGCACGAGTAGAACACAAAGCAGTTGTGGGTGTTGATTTTGTCAATTTACTTGCCGTTACTAGTCTTATCTTGATTCGGTGGCATCGTGGGATGAAGCGGCCCGGACTGACCTTACACGTACTCTTACGTGAGACTGGTTCCACCGACTGACATGCACTAGTTGCATAAGGTGGCTAGCGGGTGTCTTTCTCTCCCACTCTAGTCGGATCGGATTCGATGAAAAGGGTCCTTATGAAGGGTAAATAGAAATTGGCATATCACGTTGTGCTTTTGGCGTAGGTAAGAAACGTTCTTGCTGGAAACCTATAGCAGCCACGTAAAAACTTGCAACAACAATTAGAGGACGTCTAACTTGTTTTTGCAGCATATGCCTTGTGATGTGATATGGCCAAAAGGATGTGATGAATGATATATGTGATGTATGAGATTGATCATGTTCTTGTAATAGGAATCACGACTTGCATGTCGATGAGTATGACAACCGGTAGGAGCCATAGGAGTTGTCTTTATTTATTTTATGACCTGCGTGTCAACATAAACGTCATGTAATTACTTTACTTTATTGCTAAAGCGTTAGCCATAGTAGTAGAAGTAATAGATGACGAGACAACTTCAAGAAGACATGATGATGGAGATCATGATGATGGAGATCATGGTGTCATGCCGGTGACAACGATGATCATGGAGCCCCGAAGATGGAGATCAAAAGGAGCAAAATGATGTTGGCCATATCATGTCACTATTTGATTGCATGTGATGTTTATCATGTTTTACATCTTATTTGCTTAGAACGACGGTAGCTTAAATAAGATGATCCCTCGTAATAATTTCAAGAAAGTGTTTCCCCTAACTGTGCACCGTTGCGAAGGTTCGTTGTTTCGAAGCACCACGTGATGATCGGGTGTGATAGATTCTAACGTTCGAATACAACGGGTGTAAGCCAGATTTACACACGCATTACACTTAGGTTGACTTGACGAGCCTAGCATGTACAGACATGGCCTCGGAACACGGAAGACCGAAAGGTCGAACATGAGTCATATAGAAGATATGATCAACATGAGATGTTCATCGATGTTGACTAGTCCGTCTCACGTGATGGTCGGACACGGCCTAGTTGACTCGGATCATGTTTCACTTAGATGACTAGAGGGATGTCTATCTGAGTGGGAGTTCATTAAATGAACTCAATTATCATGAACATAGTCTAAATTGTCTTTGCAAATATGGTGTAGATAAATAGCTCACGTTGTAGCTCCCTGTTTCAATACGTTCCTAGAGAAAGATTAAGTTGAAATATATTGTAAGCAATGATGCGGACTAGGTCCATAGTCCGAGGAGTGTCCTCACTGCTACACAGAAGGCTTATGTCTTTGATGCACCGCTCGATGTGCAAACCCCTACAACGTCGTCTGTGGATGTTGTGAACACCTGACAGACACATCCTGATGACTATTTGATAGTTTAGTGCACCATACTTTACGGCTTAGAATCGGGATTCCAATGACGTTTTAAACGCCATAGAACATATGAGATGTTCCAAGAGCTGAATTTGGGATTTCAGGCTCATGCCCGTGTTGAGAGGTGTGAGACCTCTAACAAGTTCTTTTTGCCAACAAGATGGAGGAGAATAGCTCAGCTAGTGAGCATGTGCTCAGAATGTCTGGGTGCTACAATCACTTAAATCAAGTGGGAGTTAAACTTCCAGATAAGATAGTGATTGATAGAGTTCTCTAGCCACTATCACTAAGCTACTAGATCTTCGTGATGAACTATGACATGCAAGGGATGGAGTTGATCCCGGAGCTGTTCGCGGTGCTTAAGACCGCAAAAGGTAGAAATCAAGAAGGAGCATCAAGTGTTGATGGTTTAACAAGACCACTGGTTTCAAGAAGGGCAAGGGCTAAAAGGGAAACTTCATGGATGGCAAACCAGTTGCCGCTCCAGTGAAGGAACCCAAGGTTGAACCCAAACCCGAGACTAAGTGCTTCTATTGTAAGGGGAACGGTCACTGGTAGCGGAACTACCCCAAATGCATGGTAGATAAGAAGGCTGGCAACTTCAACAAAGTATATACGTGTTATTAATGTGTACCTCGCTAGTACTCCTGGTAGCACCTGGGTATTGGATACCGGTTCAGTTACTATTATTGGTGACTTGAAGCAAAAGCTACGGACTAAACAGAGACTGGCTGAGGGCGAGGTGACGATGTGTGTTGGAAGTGTTTCCAAAGTTGATGAGATCACCATCGCACGCTCCATCTGCCTTCGGGATTAGTATTGAACCTAGATAAATGTTATCAGGTGTCTACGTTGAGCATGAATATGATTAGATCATGTTCATTGCAATACGATCATTCATTTAAGTTAGAGAATAATGGTTATTCTGTTTACATGAATGGTACCTTTCATGGTCATGCACCCTATGTGAATGGTTCATTGAATCTCGGTCGTGGTAATACACATGTTCACGCCAAAATATGTAGAGTTAATAATGATAGTACCACTTTCTCATGGCACTGCCGCTTAGGTCATATTGGCGTAAGATGCATGAAGAAACTCCATGTCAATGGATGTTTGGAGTCACTTGATTTTGAATCACTTGACACATGCGAGCCATGCCTCATGGGCAGGATGACTAAGACTCCGTCTTCAGGTACAATGAAACGGACAAGTGACTTGTTGGAAATCATGCATGCTGATGCGTGTGATCCAATGAGAATTGAAGCGTGCGGTGGATATCGCTATTTTCTCATCTTCACTGACGATTTGGGTAGATATAGGTATATCTACTTAATGAAGCACAAGTCTGAAATGTTTGAAAAGTTCAAGCGATTTCAGAGTGAAGTTAAGAATCATCATAACAATAAGACCATGTTCCTATGATCTGATCAAAAGGGGATTTTTCTGAGTTATGAGTTTGGCAAATCACTTAAGACATTGTGGAATTGTTTCACAGTTGAAGCCACCTGGAACACCACAGTTGTAATGGTGTGTCCGGACGTTGTAATCGAACCCTATGAGATATGGTGCGATCTATGATGTCTCTTACCAATCTACTGTTTTCATTTTGAGGTTATGCGTTAGAGACAGCTGCATTCCCTTTAGATAGGACACCATATAAGTCCGTTGAGACGACGTCGTATGAACATTGGTTTGGCAAGAAACCAAAGTTTTCGTTTCTTAATGTTTAGGGCTGCGATGCTTAAGGCTTTAGCAGGAGAAGCTCGAACCCAAAAGCGGACAAACACATCTTCATAGGATACCCAAAGGTGATAGTTGGGTATACCTTCTATCTCAGATCTGAGGGCAAATTGTTTGTCACTAAGAACGGGTCCTTTCTCGAGAAGGAGTTTCTCTCGAAAGAATTGAGTGGGAGGAAGATAGAACTTGATGAGGTTGTCGAACCTTTATTTCAACCAGAGAATGATGCAACACAGAAAGATGTTTTCTGTGGCACCTACGTCTGTTGAATAGGAAGTTAATGATAGTGATCATGAAGTTTTGGATCAAGTTGCTATCGAACCTCGTAGGTCGACAAGGATATGCACTACTCCTGAGTGGTACGGTAATCCTGTCTTCGATATCATGTTGTTAGACAACAATGAATCTACGAGCTATGGAGAAGCGATGATGGGCCCGTATTCCGACAACTGGTTAGAAGCCATGAAATCCGAGATAGGATCCATCTATCAGAACAAATTATAGACTTTGGTGGACTTGCCCGATGATCGGCAAGCCATTGAGATAAATGGATCTTTAAGAAGAAGACGGACGTGGGAGGTAATGTTACCATCTAAGAAGCTCGACTTGTGGGAAAGAATTTTTTCACAAGTTCAAGGAGTTGACTACAATGAGAATTTCTCACCCGTAGTGATGCTTAAGTCCGTCGGAATCATGATAGCATTAGCTATATTTTTCGATTATGAAATCTTATAGATGGATGTCAAAACAAGTTTTCTTACCAAGTTTTCGTAAGAAAAGTTGTATGTGATACAATAAAAGGTTTTGTCGATCCTAAGGATGCTAAAACGTATGCTGGCTCCAGCAATCCTTCTATGGACTAGAGCAAGCATCTCGGAATCGGAATATATGTTTTGATGGAGTGATCAAAGCTTTTAGGTTTATACAATGTTTGCTAGAAACTTGTATTTACAAGAAAGTGAGTGGGAGCACTACAACATTTCTGATAAGTATATGTGGATGACATATTGTTGATCCGAAATGATGTAGAATTTCTAGAAAGCATAAACGGTTGTTTGAAGAGTGATTTTCAAAGGAAGACCTGGATAAAGCTGCTTACACATTGGGCATCAAGATCAATAGAGATAGATCAAGACGCCTAATGGTACTTTCAAAGAATGCACATCTTGACATGTTTTTGAAGGAGTTCAAAATAGATCAGTCAAAGAAGGGGTTCTTACCTGAGTTGTAAGGTGTGAAGTTGAGTAAGACTCAAAGCTTGACCACGGCATAAGAAAGAGAAAGGACGAAGGTCGTCCCCTATGCTTTTGTCATAGGCTCCATACGGTATGCCATGCTGAAGTACCGCACCTGATGTGTGCCTTGCCACATGTCTGGCAAGAGGGTACAAAGGTGATCTAGGAGTAGATCACCAGATAGCGGTCAAAATTATCCTTAGAGAAATAAGGAAATGTTTCTCGGTTATGGAGGTGATAAAGAGTTCGACGTAAAGAGTTACGTCGATGCAAGCTTAACACCTATCCGGATAGCACTAAGTAGAGATACCGGATACGTATAATGGAGCAACAATTTGGAATAGCTCCAAGTGGAACGTGGCAGCAGCATCTACGATATAAAGTTTTGCAAAATACATAGGGATCTGAATATGGCAAGACCCATTGACTACAACCTCCCTCACAAGCATAACATGATCAAACCCAGAACTCTTTGAGTGTTTATCACATAGTGATATGAACTAGATCATTGAGTCTAGTAAACTCTTGGATGTTGGTCACATGGCGATGTGACCTGTGAGTGTTAATCACATGGCGATGTGAACTAGATTATTGACTCTAGTGCAAGTGGGAGACTGTTGGAAATATGCCCTAGAGGCAATAATAAATTGGTTATTATTATATTTCCTTGTTCATGATAATCATTTATTATCCATGCTAGAATTGTATTGATAGGAAACTCATATACATGTGTGGATACATAGACAACAACATGTCCCTAGTAAGCCTCTAGTTGACTAGCTCGTTAATCAATAGATGGTTATGGTTTCCTTACCATGGACATTGGATGTCATTGATAACGGGATCACATCATTAGGAGAATGATGTGATAGACAAGACCCAATCCTAAGCCTAGCACAAAGATCGTGTAGTTCGTATGCTAAAGCTTTTCTAATGTCAAGTGTCATTTCCTTAGACCATGAGATTGTGCAACTCCCGGATACCGTAGGAGTGCTTTGGGTGTGCCAAATGTCACAATGTAACTGAGTGGCTATAAAGGTACACTACAGGTATCTCCGAAAGTATCTGTTGCGTTGGCACGAATCGAGACTGGGATTTGTCACTCCGTGTAACGGAGAGGTATCTCTGGGCCCACTCGGTAGGACATCATCATAATGTGCACAATGTGACCAAGGAGTTGATCACGGGATGATGTGTTACGTAACGAGTAAAGAGACTTGCCGATAACGAGATTGAACAAGGTATCGGGATACGGACGATCGAATCTCGGGCAAGTATCGTACCGATAGACAAAGGGAATTGTATACGGGATTGATTGAATCCTCGACATCGTGGTTCATCCGATGAGATCATCGTGGAACATGTGGGAGCCAACATGGGTATCCAGATCCCGCTATTGTTTATTGGCCGGAGAGTTGTCTCGGCCATGTCTGCATGACTCCCGAACCCGTAGGGTCTACACACTTAAGGTTTGATGACGCTAGGGTTATAGGGAATAGATATACGTGGTTACCGAATGTTGTTCGGAGTCCCGGATGAGATCCCGGACGTCACACGGAGTTCCTGAATGGTCCGGAGGTAAAGATTTATATATGGGAAGTCCTGTTTTGGTCGCCGGAAAAGTTTCGGGTTTATCGGTAATGTACCGAGACCACCGGGAGGGTCCCGGTGGTCCACCAAGTGGGGCCACCAGCCCCGGAGGGCTGCATGGGCCAAGTGTGGGAGGGGACCAGCCCTAGGTGGGCTGGTGCACCCCCCACCAAGGCGCAAGGGAGAGTGGAAGGGGGCAAACCCTAGGCTCAGATGGGCCTAAGGCCCACCTAGTGGTGCGCCCCCCTCTCTCCTCCCTTGGCCGCCCCCCCTAGATGGGATCTAGGGCTGGCCGCCACCCCTAGGGGTGGAAACCTAGGTGGGGGCGCAGCCCCTCCCCTCCCCCTATATATACTTGAGGTTTTGGGCTGCCATAGAAACAATTCAATCTCCTTCTTGGCGCAGCCCTACCCCTCTCCCTCCTCGTCTCTTGCGGTGCTTGGCGAAGCCCTGCCAGAGTACCACGCTCCTTCACCACCACCACGCCGTCGTGCTGCTGCTGGATGGAGTCTTGCCCAACCTCTCCTTCTCCCCTTGCTGGATCAAGGCGTAGGAGACGTCACCGGCCTGTACGTGTGTTGAACACGGAGGTGTCGTCCGTTTGGCACTAGGATCATCGGTGATTTGGATCACGACGAGTACGACTCCATCAACCCCGTTCACTTGAACGCTTCCTCTTAGCGATCTACAAGGGTATGTAGATGCACTCTCCTTCCCCTCGTTGCTAGATTACTCCATAGATTGATCTTGGTGATGCGTAGAAATATTTGAATTTCTGCTACGTTCCCCAACAATGCCTACTATGCTTAGAGTTGTGTCAGGTCTGGTCCATCTGGGTGATGGGCTAGAGTGAAATGGTTATATCGGTAATGTGAGGGATGTGATGAACATGATTTGGTAAAGGTATCCATGTGAGGCCATGTAGGAGTACATGGTGAGTTGTTTCATTGAGGCCGTCCATAAGAACTGAGATCTGTATGTGTGATTTAAGATGCAGTTACTACCATACATTGGGCCCGAAACCAATGGACCCTCTTGGCTTCTTATTCACCCTAGTACTCTGTCCAGGAGTTGCAAATAGTTTCTGGTGTTTGTAGGTTATGTGTTGGCGGCCGTGCGTAGCGCTGATCCTAGGGGTGGGCTATGTTGCGGTAGATACACCGTGGCACGGTGTACCGAGTCGCCCGTTTGGTGTCTCGGGAACCCTGTGCACATCGTTCGGGGCCGTATGTGGAAACCTCGGCCGGACTCCCTGCGGATGGAACCTGGATAGGCGACACACCTGGACTATAGACTTGAGTGTTTGGGTAGGCCGTGGCCGACACCCTCGTTGGGCTTCCGCTTGAAGGTTGCCGAGTACATGTCATGTAAATGGCGGTAAGTGGTGAAAGCGTGTATGAAGAAGTACACCCCTGCAGGGTATAAAACTATTCGAATAGCCGCGTCCGCGGTAAAGGACTACTTGGTTGCCTATATAGTTCATAGACAAGTTAATGGTTACTACTAAAAGACTCAAGATAAGTGTGAGTACCGAGGATGGCCCTCTCGTAGGATGACGAGGGAGGATCCCCGGTGGAGTATTGTGTTGGTGAGTAGTGGACTCGTGTGCGAAAACTATTTTACTAGTGGAGTTCCGTAGGATAGCCTAGCCAAGAGTCAAAGCTGGCTTGCTGCAATAACCCCACCACCTTCTTGAGAATGAGCATGTATAGTAGGTTCTGTTGTAAGACTTGCTGAGTACCTTTGTACTCATGTTTGCTTAATTACTGTTTTCAGACGACAACACCGCCCCCTCTGATGGGTTCTACGTAGACCTTGATGTCGAGGAGTGACTAGCCACCCAGGTGGTGATCCTAGCCATGGAGGGCCCTATGTAGATAGACAGGCTTCGAAAGCCTTCTTGCTTTCTAGTGTCTGTACCCAGACTATTTACTTCCGCTTGTGCTTGTATGATTGTATGACTTGAGTGTTGGGTCGTGTGACCCCTACTTGTATGAACATGTTATGTATGGCTCTCTGGAGCCTTTAAATCAAGTACTTGAGTTGTAGAGTTTTGTTGTGATGCCATGTTGTATGTACTCATATCGGGCATATTGTGTGTATGATTGAAATGCTTGGTATGAGTGGGATCCGACAATCTAGTTGTTTATCCTTGGCAGCCTTTCTTATGGGGAAATGTAGTCTAGTGTTCCTCGAGCCATAGTAGTTCGCTACAGCCCGGTTCACCGGAGTCCTGCTAGCCCAGCACTACTGCTCAGGACACTTGACTGGCCGGCATGTGTTTCACTTTGTTCCTATGTCTGTCCCTTCGGGGAAATGTCACGCGGTGACATCCGGAGTCCTGCCTAGCCTGCTACAGCCCGGGTTCCCCGGAGTCCTGTTAGCCCAATGCTACAGCCCGGAATCACTCGCTGATGACCGACATGCTCGATGTGATTCATGTATGCCTGTCTCCATAGGCCTGTGCCCCTTTGGGTTCACGACTAGCCATGTCGGCTCGGGTTCTCTGTCATATGGATGCTAGCGACACTATCATATACGTGAGCCAAAAGGCGCAAACGGTCCCGGGCCATGGTAAGGCGACACCCGTGGGATACCGTGCGTGAGGCCGCAATGTGATATGAGGTGTTACCGGCTAGATCGATGTGACTTGGAATCGGGGTCCTGACAGCGTTGGCATCAGAGCCGGACAGCCTGTAGGTTCGTTGAGCCAAACTGGTCGATGTCAAGTCTAGAAATGCTTTAGTTATATGTAGGGGAATTGATTGTGGGAGGGAACATAAGGCTCTTTTACTCCTTTACCATATGCCCTCTGATCTGAGTTATTTTCTTCTCATTCAACATGGGTTAAGGACTAGGCTCTCTTCTTCTATCAGGTTCACGTGTTACTTATCCGTAGTAGCTTATAGGATTGTTGTTACAAGCCTCAGTATAGTTCCTACTATTTTTAGTATGTTGCCAGTTAAATCAGAACCTTGATATGATGTTGTTGAGTGGTATTGCAAACTGTTGTGAATGTCTCAAATCTTTTTCTGAGCATTTACAGCCGTTATGCTGTCCAATTTTCCCTAGAAATTCTAATGTCTTTACATTGTGATTGTGCTTTCAGATGGCCACTCGTGCTCAAAACCAAGTGGTTCGCCTGACCCGGTGCCTCGATGTGCCCGGTCATACTGCTATGTTAGTCCGGGTAATGATCGAGACGGGTTACCATTGGTATCCCGAATACACTGTCGAAGAGCAGTTTCGAGACTTTAATCAAAGCCAATATTTCTGCACCGTTAGGATATTTCCTTCTTATCCTGGATCTACCGAGCCCCTGCACTGTTCCTATGGACTCGGGGTTACTGTTGAGATTGCTGTGCAGGATGCTGCCTATTCCATGATGACCATCATGCGAGTCCGGACTGGCCTGCTTCGGAACACCGACTTCCGTTACATGCCAGCTTCACTTCAGGGAGCGAAGGGTATCTTCAGGCTATCTATGCTGATTCCACTCAGGAGGACTCATTAACTCGTACCACTGCCGAGATGCTCGAAGATAAGGACTGAGAGAATCGGGTCTTGAGGCTGGAGCTCTTCAATACCCGTGCTGATCATTGGGCCACATTGACTCGGTTTGCACCTGCGGTGCAAGCTGGATGTATGGATACAAGGGATCTGTATCCTGCGAGATCTGCTCTGCCAGACATGGTGGATTGGCGTGATGTGGGAGGCATCACCCCACCCCGTGGTCCCCGTAGGCCACCGTTTGTTGGTCCAAGACCTCACCCTAGCCCCTTTGGTCCACAAGCTCCTCAGGACCGTCTGTTCCCGGATGATCACGTTGAACTTCCAGGCTATGGAGGTCACTTCTATGAGGACTACTACAGAGCCGTCTGAGTTAGCAGTAGTACCACTAGTATTGTAATAGTTGTATCTTCTCTGTCCTGCGTGACTTGTGGAATATGACTTTGTGTGTAATTGATTCCGGAGGTGTAGACAAATAATGTATAGGAGCTTGGAATGCCTCCGATGAGATGTAATGTCTTTCACTGTAGTTGTACTCTAGCCTGGGCTTGTACTAAACTATGTACGGTGTGTATGACCAATGGTATATATATGGCAGTTTCTATATTACCATGTCGTGCAATGAACATCTTAGCATTCCATGTTATCCATTACATTCTGCACTTCCTTGCTAAGTTGTGCCATCCTTATCTAAACCGTTGTCTTGTTTTCTCCTAGGATGGTCAACACCCGCAGCAACCCTGCTGCCCCGGAGCAGGGGGAAGCCAGTGCAGCTAGGGGTGAAAATCTGCCTCACCCGCCTTCCCTGGCCGAAGTGATGCTAGAGGTGGAAAGAAACAAGCGTGAGACTAACCGCCTGCTGGAGCGGATTGAGCAGAACACTGCACGCCATCCGCGAAATGACTTGGTGTGAATCAATGACTTTATCAAGCCGTACCCACCAAAGTTTAACCATTCCGTCGAGCCCCTCGACGCGGATGACTGGCTTCGCAGCATCACCCACAAGCTACGTTCTGCCAACGTAGCCGAAGCTGATAAAGTTACTTACGCTGCCTACCATCTCAAAGGCCCTGCTAGCCTCTGGTGGGAAAATTTTGAAGCTATGCGCCCAGTCAGCCAAATCACTACTTGGGCTGAACTCAGTGAGGCTTTCCGTGAGCATCACATTCCGGAAGGACTCATAGATCGTAAGAGGGAGGAGTTCTGCAATTTCACCCAAGGAAGACTGACTGTGGATGCATATAGCCGTGAATTTGGGAATCTGGCATGTTATGCTCCTGAAGAAGTATCTACCGATGCTAAGAAGCAGGCAAGGTTCCGCAAGGGCCTTAGCCCTGAGCTTCGCCGCGATCTCCGTCTGCACGAGTGCACATCCTTTCAGAAGTTGGTCAATAAAGCCATCAGCGCTGAGACAGGCCAGTCTGACTATGACGCTTCACGCAAACACTCACGTGATTTTGGCTCTTCATCCGGCTCTGGAGCTCAGAAGCGCCGGGTGTGGATCCCAAGCACGGCACTGCCACCCAGGTTCATTCCGAGGCCATCCTTTGAGGTGCCTCATCCCAACTAGCAGTTTGCACCGCCCAAGCCCTATGGTGGCCCCGCTGCTAATGCTGCTCCACGCCCCAATGTGGTGACATGCTTCAAGTGTGGAGAGCCGGGTCACTATAGTCGAGAGTGTCCCCAGAACAACCTCAATCAGACTGGAAAGTCCGTTGGCCGTGGTAAGCCAGCGGGAAAGACATTCTACGCCAAGCCGGTCACCACTACACGTGGCCATGTCAACTATGTCTCAGACGAGGAGGCTCACGAGGATCCTAATGTCGTCCTTGGTATGCTCCTTGTTAACTACCATCCGACATCTGTCCTTTTCGATACTGGAGCATCTCATTCATTCATATCCGAGAACTATGCTCGATTGCATAACACGACATTCTGTGACATGCCCACTTCCATGGTAATTCAAACTCCAGGTTCCAAATGGCAAACTTCTAGAGTAAGCCATGGGAACGAAATTCTTGTCGATAGACTTGTCTTCCTTGCATCCTTAATAGCTCTCAAGTCCTCGGAAATAAACATCATCTTGGGTATGGACTGGATGTCAGCTCATTATGCTAAGATTGATTGTGCCACTAGAACCGTTCAACTTACTCATCCATCGGGCAAGACAGTCAATGTCTTAACTCGAGTGGCCAAGCGCCAGCTTTACTCCCTAAATGCCAACCCCCTTCCAGACCTTGAGGATGTTCCGGTAGTCCGGGACTTCCCAGATGTCTTTCCCGAAGAACTGCCAGGTGTTCCACCTGACAAGGATGTCAAGTTCGTGATAGACCTTGTCCCAGGAACCGTTCCAATTTCTAGGAGACCCTACAAGATGGCACCCTTAGAACTAGCCGAGCTTAAGAATCAACTCGATGAGTCCTTGAAAAAGGGTTTCATCCGTCCTAGTTCCTCTCCTTGGGCTTGCCCCGTCCTCTTCGTCAAGAAGAAAGATGGAACGGATCGAATGGTTGTAGATTACCGACCTGTCAACCTGGTCACCATCAAGAACAAGTATCCGCTTCCCAGGATCAACGATCTGTATGATCAGCTCGCTGGATCCTCAGTCTTTTCCAAGATGGATTTGAGGTTAGGCTACCATCAGATCAAAATCAGAAACAGGGACATTCCCAAAACGGCCTTTGTTACTCGTTATGGCCAATACGAGTACACCGTTATGTCCTTCGGTTTAACCAATGCCCCAGCTACCTTCTCTCGGTTAATGAACTCAGTCTTCATGGAGTACTTGGATAAATTCATCGTAGTATACCTCGATGACATACTCATCTACTCCAAGAATGAAGAGGAACATGCCGAACATCTAAGGCTGGTATTGATGAAACTTCGAGAGCATCGCCTTTATGCCAAATTCTCCAAGTGTGAATTTTGGTTGCCAGAAGTGACCTATCTAGGCCATGTAATCTCTGGTAAGGGTATTGCTGTCAATCCCGAGCGAGTTCAAGCCGTCCTTGATTGGACTCCACCTGAGACGGTCAAGCAAGTTCGAAGTTTCCTTGGCTTAGCGAGTTATTGCCGCCGCTTCGTCGAGAATTTCTCCAAGGTTGCTAAACCTCTAACTGAACTCCTCAAGAAAGATAAAAGGTTTGAGTGGACTCCACAGTGCGAGTTCAGCTTTCAGGAAATGAAAAGACGCCTCACATCTGCTCCCGTATTGGTACCACCAGATTTCTCCAAGGACTTCATTATCTATTGCGACGCCTCGCGACAAGGACTAGGTTGCATACTCATGCAGGATCGTCAGGTAATTGCCTATGCTTCACGGCAATTACACCCACATGAGGGAAACTATCCCACACATGATCTAGAGCTTGCAACTGTAGTCCATGCACTCAAAACATGGCGACATTACCTCCTTGGTAATCGTTGCGAGATCTTCACCGATCACCAAAGTTTGAAATATATCTTCACCCAACCGGATTTGAATCTCAGGCAATGACGTTGGGTCGAGTTGATCTCGGATTACGACTTAGGAATAACTTACACCCCGGGCAAAGCCAATGTCATGGCTGATGCGCTAAGTCGTAAATCTTATTGTAACAACCTAATGTTACACCAAAGCCAACCACTTCTCCACCAGGAATTTCGTAAGCTCAATCTTCACATTGTTCCTCGAGGATTCCTATCCACACTGGTGGCGAAACCTACCCTTACGGATCAGATCATCAAGGCACAGAAGGTAGATCCGGGAATCTCCCGTATTAAGAGAAACATTAAGAAAGGAGTCGCGAATTGTTTCTCTGTTGATGATCAAGGTGTCGTATACTTTGGAAACCGCTTAGTGGTTCCAAAGGCATGAAACCTCAGGCGGCTGATCCTTAAGGAAGCTCATGAATCCCCTCTCACCATTCATCCCGGTAGTACTAAAATGTATCAAGACCTACACCAGAGGTTTTGGTGGACTAGGATGAAGAGAGAAATCGCTCAATACATTGCTAATTGCGATGTTTGTCGTCCTGTTAAAGCAGAGCATCAACGGCCTACTGGCACCCTTCAACCTTTGGCTATTCCCGAGTGGAAATGGGATAAAATCAGTATGGATTTCATCACTGGGTTTCCCAGGACCAAGAGAGGGAATAATGCCATCTTCGTCGTGATCGACCGCCTTTCCAAGGTAGCCCATTTCCTACTTGTTCCTGAGAGTATCACCGCTAGCCAGCTCGCTGAGTTATACATCTCCCGAATAATGTCACTTCATGGTGTCCCATTGGAAATTAACTCAGACCGTGGGAGTCTCTTCACCTCTCGATTTTGGGAAAGTTTCCAAAATGCTATGGGAACTCGTCTCTCTTTTAGAACCGCCTTCCATCCTCAATCAAGTGGTCAAGTAGAGCGAGTCAATCAAATTCTGGAAGATATGCTCCGAGCTTCTGTCATCTCATTCGGAATGGGTTGGGAGAATTGCCTTCCATTCGCGGAGTTTGATTATAACAATAGTTATCAAGCTAGCTTGGGAAAGGCTCCTGTCGAAGTTCTCTATGGACGAAAATGTCGAACGCCTCTTAACTAGTCAGAAACCGGGGAAAGACAACTCTTTGGCCCGGATATGATTCAGGAAGCAGAAGAGCAGGTTCGCGATATTCGTGAGAAATTGAAAACAGCCCAATCTCGTCAAAAGAGTCAATATGATCGTAAACATAAGCTTATGACTTATGAAGTCGGCGAGAAGGCTTACCTTTGGGTTACTCCGTTAAAGGGAACCCATCGTTTCGGTATCAAAGGCAAATTGGCTCCTCGTTACATCGGACCCTTTCGCATTCTTGCTAAACGAGGAGAAGTTGCCTACCAATTGGAACTACCTTCGCATCTTTCTAGAGTTCATGATGTCTTCCACGTTTCTCAACTCAGGCGTTGCTTCGCGGATCCTATCCGTGGAGTGGACCACGAAACGCTTGATTTACAAGATAACCTCTCATATCGGGAATATCCCGTTCGTATCCTTGATCAAGCCGAGCGTACCACTCGACGTCATAATATCAAGTTTCTCAAGGTTCAATGGTCACACCATTCCGAGAAAGAAGCCACTTGGGAAAGGGAGGATCGTCTTCGACTCGAGTACCCCACCTTCTTTCCGGAGGATCCTAAATCTCGGGACGAGATTCTTTTGAGTGGGGGTGAGTTGTCACACCCTAGCTAGTTCAAGCATTAGAGTGTGCATCATGTTTAAATTCCTCTTAAATTTGAAATGGGGAAGACAGAACCCCCAGCACCCCCCCTGGAACAACTAGGGTTTACTAAAAACTTTTCCAATGAACCTGAAGTGCCCTTCTAAAAAGCCCACCCTTTTTGTTTTGGGTTAAAACCTTTGACAAAAATGGTGCACATTTTTCTAGGACATCAAAGGTCATTGGATTAATCCTTATGGTATTTGCATTTGGGCATTTAAATCTTATAAAATATTTTAAATGCTCAAATAATCATAAACTAAAATGTTTGCTGTTGGATATATTCTAAGCAGTGGCCATGATTAATTTTATGATTTTTGGTAATGCCCTGGCATTTTTAATAAAGCCCTGAAGTTACAGAAATAATAAATAAATAAATAAACAGAAAAGGAGAGAAAGAACAGGGACTTACCTGGCGCAGCCCACCAGCCCACCCGGCTCGGCCCAGTCCACTGGCTCATGCCAGTCGTCCCCCTCCTCTCGCCAGGAGGACGAGGAGCGCGTGGCCGGCGCCCGCGGCCACACGCCGGCCACCTCCTACTTCCGCCGACACCCTGGAGGCATCCACGAGTACCACGCCGACCCCCACGTCTCCCTCACTTTCTTCCCACTCTCCCCGACAAGCTTCACCGCAGCCACCGCCGTCCATTCGTTGCCCCGTCATGCCAGGAAGCTCCGCCGTCGTCGACTACATCAAGTAGGCCGAGCCCCGAGCGCTCGCTCGCCCCGAAGACGCTACACCGAGCTCGTCCTCAACTCCGGCCACCGGAGATCCCCTTCGCCGCCCCGCTCGCTCCAGCCCTTCCCCGAGCTTGCCGTTCGCTCCCCTGCAACCGATGTGAGCTCCGCCACCGTTTCCCCCTCTCCCCGCGCTCGTCCGCATCCTCTAACCACCTCTGCCATCAAAGGCGAAGCTCGCCACCGCCACCGCACGTCGCCGTCGTGGCCATAGCCACGTTGGGACGCCACCGAGCACGCCTTCGTCTTCCACGCACTCGCAGGAGCCCGTAGCACCCCTTCACGCCCCTCGTCGTGCCCCCTAGCGACTAGCTCGACCCCACCCGAGCTCCGGCCGCCGCCAAACTCATCGCCGGTGACGTTTCCGGCCACCCCAGCTCCACCAACTGCCACCACTCGACGCGGCTTCCTCCCCGCATCACGTAGATAGTCTCCGCCGCCCATTTGGTCGCCTGAGTGCAAATCCCGCACTGCTCCGCCGCGTCTGGCCTCGCCGGCGGCTAGATGCCGGCGAGTTTGACTCTGTTTGACCTCTGTGTGGGCCCAAGTTGACCCCCCCTGAGTCTATGACAGGTGGGGCCGGTCTACTAATTAGTTTAGGATTAGTTTTAACTAATTTTAATTAGTTTAGTCACTGACATGTGGGCCCAGGCCCCACTGACAGCTAATTAGTGTTAATTTAATTCTGTCAATTAGCTGAGTCGCTGACAGACAGAGCCCACCAGTCAGGTTTGACCTGGCCGACCCAGTTGACCGCTGACATCACACCTATGTCATGCTGACGCATTAATTCATTACTGGATTTATTCTTTAATAGGAAATTCCAGAAAATAGCCAAAACTTCTAAAAATCATAGAAAATCAACCATAGCTCCAAATGCAAAGATTTATATATGAAAAATGATCAAAAAAAAAAAATCAATCTATCCATCTGTAATGGTTTCATGCATGACAAAACAAGTTAACCTTGTTGTTTAAGCAGAATAAGATAATGCACTAATAAGGCCATGTTAAATGAGCTAACATTTGAATCTTTGATTCAAATGAGTTCATTCCATCCTGTTTTAGCTTGCATTAGGCCAAGACACATTCATTTTGCCATGTCATAGCATGCATCATACTGTTGCATATTGTCATGTGTTGATTATGTTTGGTGTATCTTTCGTGGTAGGTTCTGCCTCCGAGGATAACCCCGAGTATCCGTCTGAAGGGCAGTACCCTACTACCACCACAACAGGCAAGCAACCATTGATCATTCTGATACAAACCCATGTTCTTGCTTCTGATCTTGTTTACTGCATTAAGACAACGTGATTCAAATTGTTGTGTGCTACGATAGTTGAACCCTTATCCTCTGCATGACCTGTCATTGCCACAATAACTAGATGATACCCACTAGCATGTGTAGGAGTTGATTGAGCCATGTATGTGATTCCTACCTTGCTATGCCTACTATGCTTAGAGTTGTGTCAGGTCTGGTCCATCTGGGTGATGGGCTAGAGTGAAATGGTTATATCGGTAATGTGAGGGATGTGATGAACATGATTTGGTAAAGGTATCGATGAGAGGCCATGTAGGAGTACATGGTGAGTTGTTTCATTGAGGCCGTCCATAAGAACTGAGATCTGTATGTGTGATTTAAGATACAGTTACTACCATACATTGGGCCCGAAACCAATGGACCCTCTCGGCTTCTTATTCACCCTAGTACTCTGTCCAGGAGTTGCAAATAGTTTCTGGTGTTTGTAGGTTATGTGTTGGCGGCCGTGCGTAGCACTGATCCTAGGGGTGGGCTATGTTGCGGTAGATACACCGTGCAACGGTGTACCGAGTCGCCCGTTTGGTGTCTCGGGAACCCTGTTCACATCGTTCGGGGCCGTATGTGGAAACCTCGGCCGGACTCCCTGCGGATGGAACCTGTATAGGCGATACACCTGGACTAGAGACTTGAGTGTTTGGGTAGGCCGTGGCTGACACCCTCGTTGGGCTTCCGCTTGAAGGTTGCCGAGTACATGTCGTGTAAATGGCGGTAAGTGGTGAAAGCGTGTATGAAGAAGTACACCCCTGCAGGGTATAAAACTATTCGAATAGCCGCGTCCGCGGTAAAGGACTACTTGGTTGCCTATACAGTTCATAGACAAGTTAATGGTTACTACTAAAATAGTCAAGATAAGTGTGAGTACCGAGGATGGCCCTCTCGTAGGATGACGAGGGAGGATCCCGGTGGAGTATTGTGTTGGTGAGTAGTGGACTCGTGTGCGAAAACTATTTTACTAGTGGAGTTCCGTAGGATAGCCTAGCCAAGAGTCAAAGCTGGCTTGCTGCAATAACCCCACCACCTTCTTGAGAATGAGCATGTATAGTAGGTTCTGTTGTAAGACCTGCTGAGTACCTTTGTACTCATGTTTGCTTAATTATTGTTTTCAGACGATAACACCGCCCCCTCCGATGGGTTCTACCTAGACCTTGATGTCGACGAGTGACTAGCCACCCAGGTGGTGATCCTGGCCATGGAGGGCCCTATGTAGATAGACAGGCTTCGAAAGCCTTCTTGCTTTCTAGTGTCTGTACCCAGATTATTTACTTCCGCTTGTGCTTGTATGATTGTATGACTTGAGTGTTGGGTCGTGTGACCTCTACTTGTATGAACATGTTATGTATGGCTCTCTGGAGCCTTTAAATCAAGTACTTGAGTTGTAGAGTTTTGTTGTGATGCCATGTGGTATGTACTCATATCGGGCATATTGTGTGTATGATTGAAATGCTTGGTATGAGTGGGATCCGACAATCTAGTTGTTTATCCTTGGCAGCCTTTCTTATGGGGAAATGTAGTCTAATGTTCCTCGAGCCATAGTAGTCCGCTACAGCCCGGTTCACCGGAGTCCTGCTAGCCCAGCACTACTGCTCAGGACAGTTGACTGGCCGGCATGTGTTTCACTTCGTTCCTATGTCTGCCCCTTCGGGGAAATGTCACGCGGTGACATCCGGAGTCCTGCCTAGCCTGCTACAGCCCGGGTTCCCGGGAGTCCTGTTAGCCCAGTGCTACAGCCCGGAATCACTCGCTGATGACCGACATGCTCGATGTGATTCATGTATGCCTGTCTCCATAGGCCTGTGCCGCTTTGGGTTCACGACTAGCCATGTCGGCCTAGGTTCTTTGTCATATGGATGCTAGCGACACTATCATATACGTGAGCCAAAAGGCGCAAACAGTCCCTGGCCATGGTAAGGCGACACCCGTGGGATACCGTGCGTGAGGCCGCAATGTGATATGAGGTGTTACCGGCTAGATCGATGTGACTTGGAATCGGGGTCCTGACAGGCCGGGCATGACCTAGAAAAGTGTGTCCGACCAAATGGGATCGAGCATGTTGGGTTATGTGGTACATCCCTGTAGGGAAGTTAATCTATTCGAATAGCCGTGATCTTCGGTAACAGGACGACTTGGAGTTGTACCTGTAAGTGCATCTAGTACCACCCCTAGTTGGTTTTGGAGTATTGACGACAAACCTAGTTGAGGGACTAATGTGTTTGTGAGAATTGCAGGATAACACAGGTAGAAGTCCCTCATTGATTCGGTTTTCCTACCAGAGATGACCCCTAAAAATGTATGAAGACATTGAAGTCAAAGGTGGTATATGAAGATATTCACATTGAAGACTATGACAAGAGAAGACACCACATGAAGCCTATGGAGCTCGAAGACTTAGATCTTTCATAGTTCTTTTTCTTTTGTGTTGAGTCATAGTAACCACCGTACTGTTAAGTGGGGTCCAAGAGAACCAGTCAGACTGACTGAAGTGATGCCTAACCAAAAACCTATGTCTTCGAGTGAAGACTATGCGAGCGAATCTTGTCTAGAGTCGGACAAGTCAGCTTTGCTTGTAGCCCAAGTAAAGTTGCCGTGTGAGTTTGAAATCTGACCGTTGGAACACATGTCAGTTCCTTAGTGACCCAGGGTCATTTCGGACAAATCAGGTCGGGTTGCCAAGTGGCTATAAATAGCCCACCCCCCACAACCATAAACGGTTGGCTGCTCAGATTGAGAGTACGGCTTTTGTCGTTTGAGAGCAACCCACCTTGAAGCCTTTGAGAGAGAATTCCTTGCGAGGATAAAGCCCTAACCACCCAGAGCCAAAGAGAATTGGGCATCACTTAAGTCTTCTTGTCTGTGTGATCTCAAGACTTATTACACTTGAGGACTGTGCATCCTCCAGCCGGTTAGGCGTCGCGTTCTGAGCATCCAAGAGACATTGTGGATTGCCGGTGAACGAAGTCTGTGAAGGTTTGGGAGTCTACCTTGAAGACTTACCAGAGTGATTGGGCGAGGTCTGTGTGACCTTAGATCAAGGGGAATACGGTGAGGACTGGGTGTCCTGAGCTGCGTGTTCAGGACTGGGTGTCCGGGACTGTGTGTCCTAAGGTTTAAATACCTAGCCGCCCCAACCAGACGTACAGTTGTCACAGCAACTGGAACTGGTCCAACAAATCATTGTCTTCAACGAGTCACTGGTTTCATCTTCCCTTCCCTTTACTTACTGTTGCTCCTTGTGAAGTCATTGTAGGTTTGCACTATCCTTTGTCTTCACTGAGTGATTGCAAGCTCTGTATGGCTTCATAATATCTTCCTACCTGATCCTTACTACATTGCTGCTATTAAGTCATTGTGCTTTCACTTCATTAAACACTTGACTATGGCTTGCCTAGTGTAGTCTACCTTCCGCTGCATGGTAATAGGTTTATTTCTATCGTTTGTCTTCACAACTTCCACGTTTTGAAGACTTTCATAAAAATCGCCTATTCACCCCCCCCCCTCTAGTTGATATAACGCACTTTCAATTGGTATCAGAGCAAGGTGCTCCCTTGTTCTGTGTGATTTGGTTTAACCACCTGGAGTTTTAGCTATGTCGACTGCAGGGATAATTAAAGTCTCCGCTGCGTGCCCCGTCTTCGATGGAACTGAATATCCCTACTGGAAGAATAAGATGCGCATGCTGTCACATCCCTAGCTGCTGGTAGTGCTCTAGGCTAGCTCATGTGTGCATCATGTTTAAATTCTGAAAATTTGAACTGAGGAATTTTGGAAGCCTCAAAAACTTAAATAAAAGAGGGGCAAAAACCCTAGAAATCTCATTCATTGCTCCAAAAATGCCTTTTTAAATATTTGATAATTTTTGGTAAGGGTTCTGGTCCCAACCAAAATATTGAACATTTTTGAAGGATTTATTTTTGGGACTTTGGATTTAATTCATTAGCTATTTGAATTTGAATTATATTCATATAATTAGAATATAATTTCAAATACCCCCTGAAATATTTTATAAGCTTTTGGAAAAGTCCATCTAGCAATATAAAATATTCAGAGGAGCTTTGGCATTGTTTGAATTATTATTTTTAATTCAAAACAGTGGCAAAAGAATTAAATAAAACAAAAACAGAAGAAAAATATAAAACAGAATAGAAATAAGAGAGAGAGAGAAGGAAGTACCTGGCCTTACCCGTGCAGCCCACCAGAGCCGGCCCAGCTCCCCCACCTGGCCGGCCCAGCCCACCTCCTCCCCCTTGTCATCTTCCTCCCCTCGCACCGAAGCAGCTCGGTGGCGAGCGCCGATGCCGCCTCGGCCACCTCCTGCTTCCACCGAGGCGTTCCCGAGCCTCCCCCTCACGCCTCGTGTCCCCTCGCCCCTCTTCCTCCCTCGCTGCTCCCTCTCTCTTCCCCGAACACTCTCCCCCCTCCTCTGTTCCCCTCCCCGAACGGAGCCGCCGCCACCGACGAGAGCCACCGTGGCTACCGGCCACCCCACGGCTCACCGACGCCCCAGGAAGCTCCGCCGGTCCTCCCTCTACCTCCTCAACGAGCCACGAGGCCCCAGACGTGCCGCAACACCGCCCTCGATGTCTTCTTCAACCTCGGGACCGCCGGCCATCTTCGTCAAATTCGTCGGCTCCGGTGCCTCCCCGAGCTCCCCGAGGCCACCGTCGCAACCCCTGTGAGCTCCACTCCGTTTCCCCTCTGATCCCCTGCTCGTTCTCGTGCCGTAGCTGCCGTCCCCGCAAGCACCAAGCTCCGGCCATCGCCATGGCCGGCGAACCTCGCGCCCCGGAGCTCTTCCGCTCGCTCCAGTAGCTCCCGCGTGCTCTCCAGGTTCCCAGGGTCCCGACGCGCTCCTTTGCTCTCCGGCTAATGCGCTGCAGCCACCGCGTCGTGCTGGCCCGAGCTCCGGCCGCCGCCTCGGGCTCCACTCCGGCGAACCCCGGCCACCCCCGCACCTCCCGTTGGCCCCCCTAGATGCGCACGGGCACGGGCTACCTTCTGGTGCCCTTCGCGCGTCCAGCCGCCGCCCATAGCGCAACCCCGGTGAACTTCCGCCGCGTTTCGGCTCGCCGCCGGCCGAACTCCGGTGGCCAGTGACTTGGCGCTATCATTAGCCACTAATGACGCGCTAACCAACCCCCTAAGCCACTGACTGTGGGCCCCACCCCTAGTCAAACCCCAGTTAGCGCTGGGTTTGACCGGGATTAGCTCCTGTGTCACTGACGTGTGGCCCCCACACGTCAGGTTTGACCTGGGGCGCCCAGTTGACCTGCTGACGTCACTGTGACGTGGGGCTGACGCAATAAGTATTTTCTGGATTTAAAAATAATCAGGAAATTCCAGAAAATAGCTAAAACTTCAATAAATCATAGAAATTCAACCGTAACTCCAAATTAAATAATTTATATATGAAAAATTATCAAAAAAGTTCAAGGAATCCATCTGTACCATTTTCATGCATGTTAGAACAACTTATCACTACTGTTTAGGGCAAAGGAAGTGAATGACATTTAAATAACCACATATGGAGTTTGAATTTGAATCTTGGATTCAAACCAACTTCATTTAATCTGGTTTTAGGTGCATTAGCCCAAACACATTCATATTGCCATGTCATAGCATGCATCATATTGTGCATTGCATTAATCGTGTTTTTCTGTATTTGCCGGTAATTGTCCCCTCTCGATAGACGTGTACCGCCGATGTGATCGATGACACCGATGAAGAGCTATATTATCTTCAGAAGTGCCAGGCAAGCAAAACCCCCTTGTTCATTTCGATACAATCCCACTCTCTCGCTCCTGCTCTCTTTTACTGCATTAGGACAACACCGATTCAACTGTTACATGCTGCGGTAGTTGAACCCCTTTATCCTCTGCATGACCTGTCATTCCACAGTAAATAGATGAAACCCACTAGCATGAGTAGGAGTTGTTTGAGCCCTGTTGTGCCTACTCATTCATGTTTGTTTGTCATGCCTGCTACTGCTTAGAGTTGAGTCAGGTCTGATTCATCGGGGATGAATCAGAGGCGTGTGAACATGTCCTACTGTGTGTGAGCTAAGTGTGTGAACACGATTTGGTAAAGGTAGCGGTGAGAGGCCATGTAGGAGTACATGGTGGGTTGTCTCATTGCAGCCGTCCTCAGGAACTGAGTTCTGTGTTTGTGATCCATGATTCAGCTACTACCACGCATTGGGCCCGAAACCAATGGACCCTCTCAGCTTCTTGATCACCCTTGTCCTCTGTCCAGGAGTTGCAAGTAGTTTCTGGTGTTTGTAGTATGCTGGAGGCCGTGGGCAGCGCTGACCGTAGGGGTGGGCTGTGATGCGGTAGGCACGTGGCACGGTGTACCGGGCGCCCGTTTGGTGTCTTGGGAACCCTGTTCACATCGTTTGGGGCTGTGAGCGAAACTCCGGCCGGATCTCCTCATGGATGGAACCCGAATAGGCGATAAACCTGGACTAGAGACTTAGGTGATTAGGTAGGTCGTGGCCGACACCCACGTTGGGCTTCCGCTTGAAGGTTGCCGAGTACATGTCGTGTAAACGGCGGTAAGTGGTGAGAGCGTGTGTGAAGAAGTACACCCCTGCAGGGTTAACCTAATCTATTCGAATAGCCGTGTCCGCGGAAAAGGACTTCTGGGTTGCTTATATCAGTTCATAGACAAGTGAAAGTGGATACTCTAAAATACGCAAGATAAGCGTGAGTGCTATGGATGGCGTTCTCGTAGGGAGACGGGAGCGGATCCATAGTGGTGTATTGATATGGTGAATATGTGGACTCGTGTGCGCCACCTCAAAAAAGTTACTCGCAGTCGTAGTTCAGGATAGCCACCGAGTCAAAGCTGGCTTGCTGCAGTTAAACCCCACCATCCCCTTTGTTGATAATGATGCATACGTAGATAGTTCTGATGTAAGTCTTGCTGGGTACATTTGTACTCACGTTTGCCTATTTTATGTTTTTGCAGAGAGACTTCAGTCTCACTAGTATTTCCGCGTGGTCTTCGACGTTTAGCTTGTTACCTCAGCTACGATCTTGTGCCTCGGCAGGATTTGGTAGATAGTCAGGCTTCTCAGCCTTTTTCATTTATAGATGTCTGTACTCAGACATGATAGCTTCCGCTTGTGCTTGATTTGTATGCTCTGAATGTTGGGTCATGAGACCCATGTTTGTAATATCTCGCTCCTCGGAGCCTATTGAATAGATTACTTGAGTCATAGAGTCATGTTGTGATGCCATGTTGTCATAGAGTCATAGTGCCTTAAGCTGGTATAAAGAGTTTCAATGATCTCTGAATCAAAGGTAATTCTTTTGCCACTTAAGGGGAGATATTTACGAGTCACGGTTCCGAAGGTGTCTCGTTGTGGTATCATGGCAACTCAACTCCTCGCTACGTTGACAACCGTTCACCACCCTCTTAGGTGTGGAATTGTTGTCTACCTAGTGAACCCTTGTCATCTGCTTCACTCCATTCCTATGGGTGCGTGCTTCGTCTCTCAGCTCGAGAGATGTTGCTATGTCTCATTCTGTGAGTTAATCCTGAGTTGTTCGACCTTCAAGAAGATCGATCCTTCTAGAGTCTCCTTCTCCTCTCATTGTCATAATAACTGGAGTTCTCAGAACAAGACATCAAGACAATGATGGTGAATGAATCAACGTTCAACTGAAGTGCACCCTGGATCGTGAAGATTGTACTAGTTTGCGTTTCCCCTTCATCCTACCCTACGCTTGAATCTCGAGACGAGATTCTTGTTTAGTGGGGGTGAGTTGTCACATCCCTAGCTTCTGGCATTGCTCTAGGCTAGCTTCATGTGTGCATCATGTCTATATTTTTGAAACTTGAATTGAGGAATATTGGAAGCCTCAAAACCCTAAATAAAAGAGGGGCAAAAACCCTAGAAATCTCATTCATTGCTCCAAAAGGCTCTTCTTAAATGTTTGATAATTTTTGGTAAGGGTTCTGGTCCCAACCAAAATATTGAACATTTTTAAGGATTTATTTTTGGGACTTTGGATTTAATTCATTAGCTATTTGAATTTGAATTATATTCATATAATTAGAATATAATTTCAAATACCCCCTGAAATATTTTATAAGCTTTTGGAAAAGTCCATCTAGCAATATAAAATATTCAGAGGAGCTTTGGCATTGTTTGAATTATTATTTTAATTCAAAACAGTGGCAAAAGAATTAAAAAAAAAGAAAACAGAACTGAAATAGAAATAAAAGAGAGAGAGAGAGAAGGAAGTACCTGGGCCACTTACCTGTAGCCGGCCCAGCTCCCCCCCCCCACCTGGCCGGCCCAGCCCACCTCCTCCCCCTTGTTCATTCCGATACAATCCTACTCTCTCGCTCCTGCTCTCTTTTACTGCATTAGGACAACAACGATTCATCTGTTACCTGCTGCGGTAGCTGAACCCCTTTATCCTTTGCATGACCTGTCATTCCACAGTAAATAGATGAAACCCACTAGTATGAGTAGGAATTGTTTGAGCCCTGTTGTGCCTACTCATTCATGCTTGTTTGTCATGCCTGCTACTGCTTAGAGTTGAGTCAGGTCTGATTCATCGGGGATGAATCAGAGGCGTGTGAACATGTCCTACTATGTGTGAGCTAAGTGTGTGAACACGATTTGGTAAAGGTAGCGGTGAGAGGCCATGTAGGAGTACATGGTGGGTTGTCTCATTGCAGCCGTCCTCAGGAACTGAGTTCTGTGTTTGTGATCCATGATTCAGCTACTACCACGCATTGGGCCCGAAACCAATGGACCCTCTCGGCTTCTTAATCACCCTTGTCCTCTGTCCAGGAGTTGCAAGTAGTTTCTGGTGTTTGTAGTATGCTGGAGGCCGTGGACAGCGCTGACCGTAGGGGTGGGCTGTGATGCGGTAGGCACGTGGCCGGGTAAACCGGGCACCCGTTTGGTGTCACGGAACCCTGTACACATCGTTTGGGGCTGTGAGCGAAACTCCAGCCGGATCTCCTCATGGATGGAACCCGAATAGGCGATAAACCTGGACTAGAGACTTGAGTGTTTAGGCAGGCCATGGCCGACACCCACGTTGGGCTTCCGCTTGAAGGTTGCCGAGTACATGTCGTGTAAACGGAGGTAAGTGGTGAGAGTGTGTGTGAAGAAGTACACCCCTGCAGGGTTAACCTAATCTATTCGAATAGCCGTGTCCACGGAAAAGGACCTCTGGGTTGCTTATATCAGTTCATAGACAAGTGAAAGTGGATACTCTAAAATACGCAAGATAAGCGTGAGTGCTATGGATGGCGTTCTCGTAGGGAGACGGGAGCGGATCCATAGTGGTGTATTGATATGGTGAATATGTGGACTCGTGTACGCCACCTCAAGGAGTTACTTGCAGTCGTAGTTCAGGATAGCCACCGAGTCAAAGCTGGCTTGCTGCAGTTAAACCCCACCATCCCTTTGTTGATAATGATGCATATGTAGATAGTTCTGATGTAAGTCTTGCTGGGTACATTTGTACTCACGTTTGCCTATTTTATGTTTTTGCAGAGAGACTTCAGTCTCACTAGTAGTTTCGCGTGATCTTCGACGTTTAGCTTGTTACCTCAGCTACGATCTTGTGCCTCGGCAGGATTGGTAGATAGTCAGGCTTCTCAGCCTTTTTCATTTATAGATGTCTGTACTCAGACATGATAGCTTCCGCTTGTGCTTTGTTTTTGTATGCTCTGAATGTTGGGTCATGAGACCCATGTTTGTAATATCTCGCTCCTCGGAGCCTATTGAATAAATTACTTGAGTCATAGAGTCATGTTGTGATGCCAGGTTGTGTTTGCACATATCGAGCATATTGTGTGTATGTTATTGAAATGCTTGGTATGTGTGGGATCTGACCATCTAGTTGTTTATCTTTAGTAGCCTCTCTTACGGGGAAATGTCTCCTAGTGTTTCACTGAGCCATGGTAGCTTGCTACTGCTCCGGAACACTTAGGCTGGCCGGCATGTGTCCTTCTTCGTTCCTGTGTCTATCCCTTCGGGGAAATGTCACGCGATGAATACCAGAGTCCTGTTAGCCCGCTACAGCCCGGTTCACCGGAGTGCTGCTAGCCCAGTGCTACAGCCTGGATTCACTTGCTGATGACCGACACGTTCGATGCTGGGTCATGGATGCCTGTCCCTGTAAGTCTGTGCCACTTTGGGTTTACGACTAGCCATGTCAGCCCGGGCTCCTTATCATATGGATGCTAGCGACACTGTCATATACGTGTGCCAAAAGGCGCAAACGGTCCCGGGCAAAGGTAAGGTGACACCCGTGGGAATACCGTGCGTGAGGCCGCAAAGTGATATGAGGTGTTACATGCTAGATCGATGTGGCATTGAGTCGGGGTCCTGACAGCGTTGGTATCAGAGCTTGACTGCCTGTAGGATTACCAAGCCAAACTGGTCGAAGTTGAGTCTAGAAATTCTTTAGTTATATGTAGGGGAATTGATTGTGGGATGGAACGTAAGGCTCTTTTTACTCCTTATACCTCATGGCCTTCTGATCTGAGTCATCATCTTCTCTTCTACGGGGTTTAAGAACTAGGCTATCTTTTCTTTCTATCAGGATTACGTGTTACTAATCCGTAGACTTATAGATTGTTGGACTTAAGCCTCGTTTCAGTTCCTAGTACTTCTGTATGTTAATTATTGATCTCGAGACCTTGATATTGTGCTTCTGAGTAGTTATGCCACCATTTTTTGTGAATGTCTCAAATCTCTTCTGAGCATTTACAGCCGTTATGCTGTCCGAGCCATTCCAGATTTCTAAATAGTCTGATGCATTTGCAAAATCCTTTCCCTCTGGTTTCGATGCTCCTTTATGCCAGCTCAATCACACTAATTGTTGAGTTGAGGTATTCTATTGCCTTGACATTTATGTTGGAGTTACTATTATGACCCTAGGTATTTAGGGAGTCACCTAGTAATCTAGCAATGTTTTGTGATCCCAGTGTGATGATTCTGGCCTTTATCCTCGAAAGCATTCCGTGATGCTACTTAGTAATAGGTATTCTGTTCCTGGGTTCTTGAACCCGAGATTCACTCCACCTACTTCGTGTTGATAGTAATTGCTAGTGCCTTCAGGATATTAGTAACCTTTGCGATAGTCCTTGAAGTCCGTGGTATCTTCTTCTTCCAAATACCATGAACTACTTATGGCAGAAGTTCCTCGTTGAACTGAAATATCACAACAGGATTATTCTTGAGGAGTTCTCCATTCATAAATCGTGACTCTGCCAGTTCTACCTTTCTGCATGGGTTATCCGGAAGAATTATGTTGAACTCGGTTCGACATACTAATTTATGCATCCACAACTCAGAAAGTTATATGTTCCTTTGAGTTGTCCCTCTTTAGTTGTCTACTGACCTTCGTCTATCAATTGATAGTCAAGAGTATGCGCGCGTTCGTTTGTCGATGCCTATTACTCTTGTGGCCCGTCAAGCCATTCTGTCCTGAATGACTAGGAGAAACAAACTCCAGTACCTCATCCATATTTAGGATTGGGTCAGAGTAGTTGTGTTCCGCAGATCAAGTTACAATCCAGCTTCTGGTCTGCTCTACCCTGAAGTATTACCTTCTTTATGACAGGAATTTCATGAGAATTGCACCACCTTTTGTGAATTCTTGACATAGTGATACTTCTCGCCATCCTTTTCATTCCTCGGTTCCGTGTTGATGCAACCGGAATACCGACAAATGAATTGTGATGTGTGAAATCAATACTCCTAGCAACCTCGTTGCTTGGTAGTTAAAGGATAATAATTTTATTCTTAGTATGATGGTTATTGAATCACCATTCTAAGATTGATCGTGCCACCTAGTCCTTATTTCCTGGTGCACTCTTTGATTGATGAGTTAGGATTTGTCAAGTCCTCGCTCATTTGATCATATCATCTTGCCCTGAAAAGCAAGATTGTTCTCGAGCTTAGTAACATATCGGTGGTTCGTGATTTTCCGAAGATCTTCTCGGAAGTACTACCAGGTTGTCACCTGACCGCTATGTTGAGCTCGTGATCAAGTTGGTTTATTGTAAACCACCCTTTCTCCAAGAATCCGTGTTAGATATCCCTGAGCTAGTTGGTTAAGCTAAACGACAACTTGAAGGGTTGGAAGATAAAAGCTTGCCTAACTTAGTTCGTTCCAAAGGGATATTCTATGTAGTGTGTGTTGAAGGAAGAGGATATCTTCATCGATTGGTCCCTGTGATCAGTTGCTGGACCTATTGTCTTATCAATCCTTTGATTTGAGTGTGGGCTATCGTCAATCAAATCAGTACCAACGATGCTCGTAATGTTGTCCTACTCGTGGTTGATCCCTCGAGCATACACCATTACATCTTTGGTCTGACCAATGCTATCACCGTGTTCACATGATGGTGGAAGTCCAGTGATATGGAAATTCCGATGAGTTGCTGTTGAGCCCATCAGTAGCATTTTGTCTCCCCCCATGAATCATGTTGAACATCAACCTAGTGTTGGAAACTTGTGTAAGCATTTCTTCGTGTTTCGTTCATGAAGCATATGTTTGAATGAAAGTAGTGATTTTCCCTAATTCATGTGCATATGATGCAAGTTGCCGCCATGAATTTGAGGAAGATTGTTTTGTTTCCCTGGAATCATTCCAAATTAGTCATGCACACGTGCGAAGTATTCTGTGGTCTGGAGACTTGCAACCTTCATTCCATATGTGTCCCGAGCACACCAAGCCACTGATTGATTTGTTCAAGGGGAAGAAGTTCCTTCATAAGAGCTAATCATATGACTTATGCAAGGACTTCGTTATCCACGGTGATGGTTCCCAACCAGAACTCGGTAGTGTTTTATTGTAAGACTACCATGAGGGCATGCTTGTCTGGGACAACGTGTTCACATGTTTGTAGCAGAACCAGCTCATGTTTTGGAGCTTACTATCGTAGTTCATTTCCCGAGAATCTCGCAACGTCATCTCGTCGATTTGTGTTGCAAACTTTCATTTTTCTTTCTAGACTTGATGAGTCTGGGATATCCTGACACCAACCAGATCTGAATCTCAGGCAGATATGATGGTTGGAACATTCTCCAAGAACTATAATATTGGTCCCTCGATAACCGGTAAAGTGGATGTCGTGGCCAACACACCCAGCCGGAAGACCTGTTATTATAATATCTTGATTGAGGAAGTTGGCCACCTCCCCATAGGGATTTCGTAGGATTTACTCCCTAGTTGCCCCTATGGATTTTGAGATCCCGAAGTCCGACCTTTTACTTGATGTCCTAGATACCAGACCATTTCTATGAATGTGTTACACTAGCACATCAAGGAGAACATTAGAAGCAGAGTGCTAAATGTTTCTCGGTCGATCATCCAGATTTTGTTTCCTTGGCCTCGCTAAGATGAAATCTGAGAAGGTGTTATCTTTCTTTGCATCTACATCCTCCATCATCATTCATCATGGTAGCAAGTTGTGTTGCCGGACCCTTGACACGGATGTTGGTAAAACCTTGATGAATATGGAAATGCTCAAGTTCTTGAGAGCACGCACAAGCGTTACGTGTTATCATCGGCTCTAACTGGGATTACTCTCAGTTTCCTCGGCAATGCTATGACCTCTTCAAACAGTGAATTCACTCCCTATTGTTGGGTTCTTCCCCAGTTACCAGAATCATTCCTAGCATTTGCATTTTGTTCCTAGCTTGCACCGCCAATGTGCCATTCTACCATGGGTCTCTTCCATTTCCGGTGATAAGCAAATTCATCCATTACGTTGTCTTCAATAAGGTAATCCACATCATCCAAGTCCGAGTATGCCATTCTACCGACCCCCTCCAAACGATCGCTCGAGAATTGCCTTAGGCTGGTTTAAAGAGTTTCAATGATCTCTGAATCAAAAGTAATTCTTTTTGCCACTTAAGGGGATATCTCTACGAGTCACCTTCCCTAAGGTGTATCGTTATGGTATCATGGCAACTCAACTCCTCGCTACGTTGACAATCGTTTACCACCTTCTTAGGTATGAAATTGTTGTCTACCTAGTGAACCTTCGTCATCCGTTTCTTCCACCCCTATTGATGTGTATCTCGTGTCTCAACCCGAAAGATGGTTCTATGTCTCATTCCGTAAGTTAATCTTGAGTTGTTCGATCTTCGAGGAGATCGACCCTTCTAGAGTCTCCTTCTTCCCTCCATGTCATGTTGACAGGATTTCTCAGAGCAAGACTTCAAGACAATAATGATGAATGAATCAACGTTCAACTGAAGTGCACCCTGGATCGTGAAGATTATACTAGTTTGCGTTTCCCCTTCACCTTACCCTACGCTTGAATCTCGAGACGAGATTCTTGTTTAGTGGGGGTGAGTTGTCACATCCCTAGCTTCTGGTGCTGTCTGGTGTGTGCATCATGTTTAAATTCAAATGAAATTTGAATTGAGGAATTTTCAAAAAGCCTCAGGAAACCTCTAAAAATAACCAACAATTAAATCTTCTCAAATGTGTCCAAGAAAATGTTCCTGTTATTCCATGGAAATATTGGTAAGAGGTAAAAATTAAACCAATATTTTTGGAGTCACAGAGATAATTATTTTGGCCATTTGAATTAATCCAATAACTATTTGCTTTGGATTTATATTTAAATATATATTAAATATGACTCCAATAATTCTGGAAGTTTGTGAGTGGCTTTGTATATATTTTAGCAAGCCACCTAAAAATCTACAGAATTTATTTAAATGATTTAGTTGCTTGGTAGCTAAAGGATAATAATTTCATTCTTAGCGTGTTGGTTTTTGAATCATCCTTCTAAGACTGATCGTGCTACCTAGTCCTTATTTCGGTGCACCCTTCGATTGATGAGTTAGGATCTTGTCAAGTCCTCACTCATTTGATCATATCGTCTTGCCCTCAAAAGCGAGATTGTTCTCGAGCTTAGTAACATACCGGTGGTTCATGATTTTCTGAATATCTTCTCGGAAGTATCACCAGGTCGTCACCTGACCGTTATGTTGAGCTCGAGATCAAGTTGGTTTCTTGTGAACCACCTTCTCTCCAAGAATCGGTGTTAGATATCCCTGAGCTAGTTGGTTAAGCTAGACAACAACTTGGAGAGTTGGAGGATAAAAGCTTGCCTGACTTAGTTCGTTCCAAAGGGATAATCTTGTGTAGTGTGTGTTGAAGAAAGATGATATCTTCATCGATTGGTCCCTGTGATCAGTTGCTGGACCTATTGTCTTATCAATCCCTTGATTTGAGTGTGGGCTATCGTGAAATCAAATCAGTACCAACGATGCTCGTAATGTTGTCCTACTCGTGGTTGATCCCTCGAGCATACACCATTACATCTTTGGTCTGACCAATGCTATCACCGTGTTCACATGATGGTGGAAGTCCAGTGATATGGAAATTCCGATGAGTTGCTGTTGAGCCCATCAGTAGCATTTTGTCTTCCCCCATGAATCATGTTGAACATCAACCTAGTGTTGGAAACTTGTGTAAGCATTTCTTCGTGTTTCGTTCATGAAGCATATGTTTGAATGAAAGTAGTGATTTTCCCTAATTCATGTGCATATGATGCAAGTTGCCGCCATGAATTTGAGGAAGATTGTTTTGTTTCCCTGGAATCATTCCAAATTAGTCATGCACACGTGCGAAGTATTCTGTGGTCTGGAGACTTGCAACCTTCATTCCATATGTGTCCCGAGCACACCAAGCCACTGATTGATTTGTTCAAGGGGAAGAAGTTCCTTCATAAGAGCTAATCATATGACTTATGCAAGGACTTCGTTATCCACGGTGATGGTTCCCAACCAGAACTCGGTAGTGTTTTATTGTAAGACTACCACGTGGTCATGCTTGTCCGGGACAACGTGTTCACATGTTTGTAGCAGAACCAGCTCATGTTTTGGAGCTTACTATCGTAGTTCATTTCCCGAGAATCTCGCAACGTCATCTCGTCGATTTGTGTTGCAAACTTTCATTTTTCTTTCTAGACTTGATGATTCTGGGATATCCTGACACCAACCAGATCTGAATCTCAGGCAGATATGATGGTTGGAACATTCTCCAAGAACTATAATATTGGTCCCTCGATAACCGGTAAAGTGGATGTCGTGGCCAACACACCCAGCCGGAAGACCTGTTATTATAATATCTTGATTGAGGAAGTTGGCCACCTCCCCATAGGGATTTCGTAGGATTTACTCCCTAGTTGCCCCTATGGATTTTGAGATCCCGAAGTCCGACCTTTTACTTGATGTCCTAGATACCAGACCATTTCTATGAATGGGTTACACTAGCACATCAAGGAGAACATTAGAAGCGGAGTGCTAAATGTTTCTCGGTCGATCATCCAGATTTTGTTTCCTTGGCCTCGCTAAGATGAAATCTGAGAAGGTGTTATCTTTCTTTGCATCTACATCCTCCATCATCATTCATCATGGTAGCAAGTTGTGTTGCCGGACCCTTGACACGGATGTTGGTAAAACCTTGATGAATATGGAAATGCTCAAGTTCTTGAGAGCACGCACAAGCGTTACGTGTTATCATCGGCACTAACTAGGTTTGCTCTCAGTTTCCTCGGCAATGCTATGACCTCTTCAAACAGTGAATTCACTCCCTATTGTTGGGTTCTTCCCCAGTTACCAGAATCATTCCTAGCATTTGCATTTTGTTCCTAGCTTGCACCGCCAATGTGCCATTCTACCATGGGTCTCTTCCATTTCCGGTGATAAGCAAATTCATCCATTACGTTGTCTTCAACAAGGTAATCCACATCATCCAAGTCCGAGTATGCCATTCTACCGACCCCGCCAATCGATTGCCGTGATTTGCCTTAGGCTGATATAGAGAGTCTCAATGATCTCTATATCAAAGGTAATTCTTTTTGCCACTTTAGGGGATATATCTTCGAGTCACCTTCCCTAAGGTACATCATAATGGTGCCATGTCAACTCAACTCCTCGCTACGTTGACAACCGATCACCACATTCTTAAGTCTGGAATTGTTGTCTACTTAGCGAACCCTCGTCATCTGTCTTACTCCATTTCTTCGGATCTGTGCTTCGTCTCTCAGCTCAAGAGATGTTGCTATGTCTCATCCCATGAGTTGATCCTAAGTTGTTCGGTCTTCTCGAAGATCGATTGTTCTAGAGTTTTCCTTTTCCCTTCTTGTCATGATTAGCTGAAGTTCTCAGAGCAAGACTTCGAGACAATGATGGTGAATGAATCAACGTTCAACTGAAGTGCACCCTGGATCGTGAAGATTATACTAGTCTGCGTTACCCTTCACCTTACCCTACGCTTGAATCTCGAGACGAGATTCTTGTTTAGTGGGGGTGAGTTGTCACATCCCTAGCTGCTGGTAGTGCTCTAGGCTAGCTCATGTGTGCATCATGTTTAAATTCTGAAAATTTGAACTGAGGAATTTTGGAAGCCTCAAAAACTTAAATAAAAGAGGGGCAAAAACCCTAGAAATCTCATTCATTGCTCCAAAAATGCCTTTTTAAATATTTGATAATTTTTGGTAAGGGTTCTGGTCCCAACCAAAATATTGAACATTTTTTAAGGATTTATTTTTGGGACTTTGGATTTAATTCATTAGCTATTTGAATTTGAATTATATTCATATAATTAGAATATAATTTCAAATACCCCCTGAAATATTTTATAAGCTTTTGGAAAAGTCCATCTAGCAATATAAAATATTCAGAGGAGCTTTGGCATTGTTTGAATTATTATTTTTAATTCAAAACAGTGGCAAAAGAATTAAATAAAACAAAAACAGAAGAAAAATATAAAACAGAATAGAAATAAGAGAGAGAGAGAAGGAAGTACCTAGCCTTACCCGTGCAGCCCACCAGAGCTGGCCCAGCTCCCCCACCTGGCCGGCCCAGCCCACCTCCTCCCCCTTGTCATCTTCCTCCCCTCGCACCGAAGCAGCTCGGTGGCGAGCGCCGATGCCGCCTCGGCCACCTCCTGCTTCCACCGAGGCGTTCCCGAGCCTCCCCCTCACGCCTCGTGTCCCCTCGCCCCTCTTCCTCCCTCGCTGCTCCCTCTCTCTTCCCCGAACACTCTCCCCCCTCCTCTGTTCCCCTCCCCGAACGGAGCCGCCGCCACCGACGAGAGCCACCGTGGCTACCGGCCACCCCACGGCTCACCGACGCCCCAGGAAGCTCCGCCGGTCCTCCCTCTACCTCCTCAACGAGCCACGAGGCCCCAGACGTGCCGCAACACCGCCCTCGATGTCTTCTTCAACCTCGGGACCGCCGGCCATCTTCGTCAAATTCGTCGGCTCCGGTGCCTCCCCGAGCTCCCCGAGGCCACCGTCGCAACCCCTGTGAGCTCCACTCCGTTTCCCCTCTGACCCCCTGCTCGTTCTCGTGCCGTAGCTGCCGTCCCCGCAAGCACCGAGCTCCGGCCATCGCCATGGCCGGCGAACCTCGCGCCCCGGAGCTCTTCCGCTCGCTCCAGTAGCTCCCGCGTGCTCTCCAGGTTCCCAGGGTCCCGACGCGCTCCTCTGCTCTCCGGCTAACGCGCTGCAGCCACCGCGTCGCGCTGGCCCGAGCTCCGGCCGCCGCCTCGGGCTCCACTCCGGCGAACCCCGGCCACCCCCGCACCTCCCGTTGGCCCCCCTAGATGCGCACGGGCACGGGCTACCTTCTGGTGCCCTTCGCGCGTCCAGCCGCCGCCCGTAGCGCAACCCCGGTGAACTTCCGCCGCGTTTTGGCTCGCCGCCGGCCGAACTCCGGTGGCCAGTGACTTGGCGCTATCATTAGCCACTAATGACGCGCTAACCAACCCCCTAAGCCACTGACTGTGGGCCCCACCCCTGGTCAAACCCCAGTTAGCGCTGGGTTTGACCGGGATTAGCTCCTGTGTCACTGACGTGTGGCCCCCACACGTCAGGTTTGACCTGGGGCGCCCAGTTGACCTGCTGACGTCACTGTGACGTGGGGCTGACGCAATAAGTATTTTCTGGATTTAAAAATAATCAGGAAATTCTAGAAAATAGCTAAAACTTCAATAAATCATAGAAATTCAACCGTAACTCCAAATTAAATAATTTATATATGAAAAATTATCAGAAAAATTCAAGGAATCCATCTGTACCATTTTCATGCATGTTAGAACAACTTATCACTACTGTTTAGGGCAAAGGAAGTGAATGACATTTAAATAACCACATATGGAGTTTGAATTTGAATCTTGGATTCAAACCAACTTCATTTAATCTGGTTTTAGGTGCATTAGCCCAAACACATTCATATTGCCATGTCATAGCATGCATCATATTGTGCATTGCATTGATCGTGTTTTTCTGTATTTGCCGGTAATTGTCCCCTCTCGATAGACGTGTACCGCCGATGTGATCGATGACACCGATGCAGAGCTATATTATCTTCAGAAGTGCCAGGCAAGCAAAACCCCCTTGTTCATTTCGATACAATCCCACTCTCTCGCTCCTGCTCTCTTTTACTGCATTAGGACAACACCGATTCAACTGTTACATGCTGCGGTAGTTGAACCCCTTTATCCTCTGCATGACCTGTCATTCCACAGTAAATAGATGAAACCCACTAGCATGAGTAGGAGTTGTTTGAGCCCTGTTGTGCCTACTCATTCATGTTTGTTTGTCATGCCTGCTACTGCTTAGAGTTGAGTCAGGTCTGATTCATCGGGGATGAATCAGAGGCGTGTGAACATGTCCTACTGTGTGTGAGCTAAGTGTGTGAACACGATTTGGTAAAGGTAGCGGTGAGAGGCCATGTAGGAGTACATGGTGGGTTGTCTCATTGCAGCCGTCCTCAGGAACTGAGTTCTGTGTTTGTGATCCATGATTCAGCTACTACCACGCATTGGGCCCGAAACCAATGGACCCTCTCGGCTTCTTGATCACCCTTGTCCTCTGTCCAGGAGTTGCAAGTAGTTTCTGGTGTTTGTAGCTTACTGGAGGCCGTGGACAGCGCTGACCGTAGGGGTGGGCTGTGATGCGGTAGGTACGTGGCACGGTGTACCGGATGCCCGTTTGGTATCTCGGGAACCCTGTTCACATCGTTTGGGGCTGTGAGCGAAACTCCGGCCGGATCTCCTCATGGATGGAACCCGAATAGGCGATAAACCTGGACTAGAGACTCGAGTGTTTAGGCAGGCCGTGGCCGACACCCACGTTGGGCTTCCGCTTGAAGGTTGCCGAGTACATGTCGTGTAAACGGCGGTAAGTGGTGAGAGCGTGTGTGAAGAAGTACACCCCTGCAGGGTTAACATCATCTATTCGAATAGCCGTGTCCGCGGAAAAGGACTTCTGGGTTGCTTATATCAGTTCATAGACAAGTGAAAGTGGATACTCTAAAATACGCAAGATAAGCGTGAGTGCTATGGATGGCGTTCTCGTAGGGAGACGGGAGCGGATCCATAGTGGTGTATTGATATGGTGAATATGTGGACTCGTGTGCGCCACCTCAAAAGAGTCGCTTGCAGTCGTAGTTTAGGATAGCCACCGAGTCAAAGCTGGCTTGCTGCAGTTAAACCCCACCATCCCCTTTGTTGATAATGATGCATATGTAGTTAGTTCTGATGTAAGTCTTGCTGGGTACATCTGTACTCACGTTTGCCTATTTTATGTTTTTGCAGAGAGACTTCAGTCTCACTAGTAGTTTCGCGTGGACTTCGACGTTTAGCTTGTTACCTCAGCTACGATCTTGTGCCCCGGCAGGATCTGGTAGATAGTCAGGCTTCTCAGCCTTTTTCAGTTATAGATGTCTGTACCCAGACATGATAGCTTCCGCTTGTGCTTTGACTTGTATGCTCTGATTGTTGGGTCATGAGACCCATGTTTGTAATATCTCGCTTCTCGGAGCCTAATGAATAAATTACTTGAGTCGTAGAGTCATGTTGTGATGCCATGTTGTATTTGCACATATCGAGCATATTGTGTGTATGCTATTGAAATGCTTGGCATGTGTGGGATCTGACCATCTAGTTGTTTATCTTTAGTAGCCTCTCTTACGGGGAAATGTCTCCTAGTGTTTCACTGAGCCATGGTAGCTTGCTACTGCTCTGGAACACTTAGGCTGGCCGGCATGTGTCCTTCTTCGTTCCTGTGTCTGTCCCTTCGGGGAAATGTCACGCGATGAATACCAGAGTCCTGTTAGCCCGCTACAGCCCGGTTCACCGGAGTCCTGCTAGCCCAGTGCTACAGCCTGGATTCACTCGCTGATGACCGACACGTTCGATGCTGGGTCATGGATGCCTGTCCCTGTAAGTCTGTGCCACTTTGGGTTTACGACTAGCCATGTCAGCCCGGGCTCCTTATCATATGGATGCTAGCGACACTGTCATATACGTGTGCCAAAAGGCGCAAACGGTCCCGGGCAAAGGTAAGGCGACACCCGTGGGAATACCGTGCGTGAGGCCGCAAAGTGATATGAGGTGTTACATGCTAGATCGATGTGGCATTGAGTCGGGGTCCTGACACATGCATCTTGAAGCCATTGATGTCAACCTATGGTATGTCGTCGAAAACGGCGTTCCCAAGGCTGGAGCAGGTGTCACTGCTGCTGATGTCAAGAAATTTGTTCAACTGGACTCTACTGCCAAGAATATCATCTGTGGTCACCTGACCAAAGGATAGTATGGCCGTGTGAGTGCTTTGAAGACATCTAAGCTGGTCTGGGACTGGCTCTCCAAGGTCAATGAAGGCATCTCAACCCAGAGAGATCATAGAATCAGTGTCCTTCGCAACCTCTTCAACCGCTTCAAGCGAAATGACAATGAGAATGTCCAGCACACTTTTGACCGACTCACTGACATCACAAATGAGCTTCAAGCCCTCAGCGCTACTGAGATCACCAAACATGAAGTCGTCAAGACACTACTGAGATCACTTGATAGTTCGTTTGACATCCTAGCCCCGATGATTCAAGAACGTCCTGATTTCAAGACACTCGATCCATCTGACATACTTGAGAGGCTCAACACACATGAGTTTCAGCTTTCTGAGAAAAGAGATATCTACGGTCCAAACTATGGGCGAACTCGTGCCTTGAAGGCAAAAGCTGTCTCCTCATCTGAAGAAGAATCTGACAGAAGTTCTGATGATCCTGAAGACATTGGAAGCGAACTTGCTATGCTTTTGAAGAAGTTCCAAAAATTCACCAAGAAGAAAGGCTTCAGAAAGTCTTCTCGATCAAGCTCAAGGAATGATGAAGCTTCTGCTCACAACTACAAGAAGAAAACATGTCACAAGTGCAAGAAACCTGGCCACTTCATCTCTGAGTGTACACCGTGGGACAATGAGAACAAAAAGAAGAAGAAGAGCAAGGAATATGACTCTGACGACAAGAAGAAGAAGAAATACTCAAAGTCTTCGTCCAAGTCTTCCTCAAAGTCTTCATCACACAGGAAGAGCTCATCTGGCAAGGCACGTGCGTTTGTTGGCAAGGAAATGGACTCAGAGGAGGAGTCCGCTTCTGAGGAGGCGGAGGTGGAGTCTGAGGAGGAGTCCGATTCAGGCGTCGCAAGTCTGGCTACAACATACGTTGCCAAGTCCATCTTCAATACTGAAGACAATGACCTCGTCACCGACACCGATGCAATTGACAAGGACTACTCCGCTTCTACCTACTGCTTCATGGCACGCGGTGCCAAGGTAAACACACGCACTACTCACTATCAAACATCTAGTGACGATGACTCTGATTGTGATTCAAAACCCAGCTACAAAACACTTGCTAAAATTGCAACTGAACAGCAGAAAGCTATGGAACATATTCAAAAACTGTTAGACAGAAGCAATGATCTGTTAGGTGCTGAAATGACTCGATCTGAATCCTTAATTGAAGACATAAAAAATCTTCATGTTAAGTATCAGGAACTTGAAAGTCGTCATGAAACTCTCTCAACAACTCATGAAAAGCTTTCCTATGATTATCTTCAAAGGAAGCAAGATCTTGAGAAATTGAGAGCGGTTCATGAAGATCTTCAAAAGGAAAACGAGTCACTTCACTCCAAACAGATCAGTCCCGCTCAGGAAGGATTTGAACCACCATGTCTTAAATGCATTGAGCGTGATAATGCTACTTCTGTTGTTGAATGTTCTACTGGTACTACTGTTGCAATACCTTCAACTGTTGATGTGGTAACTAACCCCTCTGCTGAGGATACCACTGCTATTGCTAATGAGAATGCTAGGTTGAAGACATTGCTTGAAACAGGGATGTACAAAAGTCTTAAAGGGCATCAGACACTGTGTGATGTCCTCAAAAAGCAGATACTGAACCGAAACCCAAGGAAAGAGGGTGTTGGGTTCGTAAGGAAAATGAATGTTGATGGCTCTTACTGGAAACCTGAGCAGTACCCCAAAACCATGTGGGTTGCTGCAAAGGAACCTTCAGCAGACCCATCCAATCTATCTGGCTTCACTTGTGCTAACCCCATTATCATTGATGAATCCTTTGGTGCAAACTATATACTGTTTAAGGATCAGAATGGTGACGTGTTTGCCAGGTACATTGGTACTAACTGCAGGAATGGACCGCCTATGAAGAAGATCTGGGTTCCGAAAAGGTGTCTGGAGAATCTTCCTGTGAATGTCATCATGACACCTCCCGTGAAGAAGACAAACCTCAGACCAAAGGCTTCATACGGTCCAAAGGCTTCATACAGACAGAGGACTCACCCGAGTCGCACTAACGCAAATGTTTTGCAGGGAAACCATACTCAGGCATATGAATATGAGAGAGATTCATCAAACCGTCATGTTCATAAGACCAAGAACTATTCTGCTTATTCTTATGAGTACTATTGTCTGCCTGCAAGACTGTTTGCTAGGGCTCCAAAGCCAAAATTCTCAGATGCTGCACTTAGACTTATTGCTTCTCATCCACCCTTGAAGATGTGGGTGGCTAAGAAAGCTTAACTCTCTTTTGCAGGGAAAGGTCTCCAGCAGAAAACCAAAATCGTCTGACGCCATTGCTGGGAACCTTAAACATCTTGTAGGGCGCAAGATCAAATGCCCGAATGGTCTTACTATGTACTTCGTTCCTGAATCACTTGCTACTCTCCCTATTAGTCCTAATCTGGATCTAAGCTTTCATAACCCATTGGTTCGTCAAATGTTTTTGCTTCACAATGCTCTTGGTGAAGCCTATCCCCCTAACTGCACTGTAGGGTACGACACCAGCGTCTTCAGAATGGATTATTGATGGTGGGTGTACAAATCACATGACTGGCAAAAGAAGTCTTCTTATGGACTCAACCTTACGTCCATCCGACAAGAGCCACATCACATTTGCTGACACTGGTAAAAGTAAGGTATTGGGTCTAGGTAGAGTTGCAATCTCAAGGGATCAACACATGGACAAAGTCATGTTTGTTGAATCCCTTGGCTTCAACTTAATGTCTATCTCAATGCTTTGCGATTTGAACATGATCGTAATATTTGGAAAATATCGTTGCCTTGTACTAATGGAATCTGACAAGTCTCTAGTGTTTGAAGGGTATCGAAAAGATGATCTGTACGTAGTAGATTTCTTAGCAGGACCACAGCTTTCCGTATGTCTTCTAGCAAAAGCTTCAGAATGCTGGCTCTGGCATCGGAGGCTTGGGCATGCTGGCATGAGGAACCTCCACACCCTTGCGAAGAAGAAGCATGTCATAGGCATCGAGGGCGTCAAGTTCAAGAAAGACCACTTATGCGGTGCTTGTGAGGCAGGGAAGATGACAAGGGCCAAACATCCTTCGAAGACAATCATGACCACCACTCGACCCTTCGAACTGCTTCACATGGATCTTTTCGGTCCCACTCATTACTCAACTCTTACTACTACTGCATGCCTCTATGACTTCGTTATTGTTGATGATTACTCTAGATACACTTGGGTGCACATAATCCTTTACAAGACTGAAGTGCAGGATGTCTCCAGACGCTTCGCCAATCGAGCTATGAACAATTATGGCGCCAAGATAAAGCACATCAGAAGTGACAATGGCACTGAATTCAAGAACACTGGCCTTGATACATATCTTGATACCTTGGGCATCACACATGAATTCTCAGCCCCGTACACGCCACAGCAGAATGGCATCGTCGAACGCAAGAACAGAACACTCATTGAGATGGCCAGAACGATGCTAGATGAATACAAGACCCCAAGAAAATTCTGGCCTGAAGCCATTGATACTGCATGCCATACAATCAATCGTGTTTATCTTCACAAGCTTCTGAACAAGACATCTTATGAGCTCCTTACTGGCAAGAAGCCAAATGTCAGTTACTTCAGAGTATTTGGCGCAAGGTGCTGGATCAAGGACCCACATCACACCTCAAAGTTTGCACCAAAAGCACATGAGGGTTTTATGCTTGGATATGGAAAGGATTCGCACTCCTACAGAGTCTTCAATCTCTTTCATTACAAAGTGGTTGAAATAGTGGATGTGCGGTTCGATGAGACCAATGGTTCACAAAGAGAGCAACTGCCAAATGTGCTAGATGAAGTTCCATCCAGTGAATCAATCAAGCTAATATGAACTGGAGAAATTATACCTTCTGAAGCTCATCCTGAAGAAGAACTTATCATCTCAGCACCTGATCAACATGAAGACAATGCTCAGCCTGAAGACATTCCTTCTAACAACGACAATGATCAGCAAGAGCAAAGTCTTCGCCCTGTACATCCTCGCGTTACCAATGAAGTGCAGATTGAAAGAATAATTGATAGCATCAATGCACCCGGTCCACTCACTCGTTCAAGGGCAACTCAGCTAGAAAATTTCTGTGGGCACTTCGCATTCATCTCAATAACAGAACCCAAGAAAGTTGAAGAAGCCTTCATGGAACCTGAATGGATTCAAGCTATGCAAGAAGAGCTTCAACAGTTTGAGCTGAATAATGTATGGGAACTAGTTAAGCGTCCTGATCCACGGAAGCACAATAAATAGGCACCAAATGGATATACCACAACAAGCAATATGAGCATGGTCAAGTTGTCAGAAACAAAGCTCGTCTCGTTGCTCAAGGATATACTCAAGTGGAAGGCATTGACTTCGATGAAACATTTGCTCCTGTGGCTAGACTTGAAGCCATACGCATACTGCTGGCCTATGCAAATCATCACAACATACTTCTATATCAAATGGATGTGAAGAGTGCTTTTCTCAATGGCAAGGTTGAAGAAGTGTATGTTGCACAACCGCCTGGCTTTGAAGATCCAAAACATCCTGACATGGTATACAAGCTCAACAAGGCACTGTATGGCCTCAAACAAGCCCCTCGGGCCTGGTATGACACACTCAAATACTTCCCAAAGAGCAAAGGCTTCATACCTGGTTCCCTAGACCCCACTCTCTTCATGAAGACATATGATGGTGAATTGTTTGTGTGCCAAATATATGTGGATGACATTATCTTCGGCTGCACCAATCAGAAGTACAGTGAAGAGTTTGGATATATGATGCAAGAGCAATATCAGATGTCCATGATGGGAGAGCTGAAGTTCTTCCTCGGTCTTCAAATACGACAACAACGCAACGGCATCTTCATATCTCAAGAGAAGTATCTCAAAGATTGCCTGAAGAAGTTCGGTATGCAAGACTGCAAAGGCTTCACAACACCAATGCCAGCCAAACATCATATGGGTCCCGACGACAATGGTAAAGAGTTCGATCAAAAGGTATACCGCTCCATGATTGGTTCTTTACTTTATCTATGTGCATCTAGGCCAGATATTATGCTTAGCGTTTGCATGTGTGCTCGATTTCAAGCGGCACCAAAGGAGTCGCATCACTTAGCTGTGAAGCGAATTCTTCGATATTTGGCTCACACCCCAACTCTAGGATTATGGTATCCAAAGGGCTCAGAGTTTGATCTGGTTGGATTCTCGGATGCTGATTATGCTGGTGACAAAGTTGATCGCAAGTCTACATCAGGCACATGTCACTTTCTCGGACGATCACTTGTATGTTGGTCTTCAAAGAAGCAGAACTGTGTATCTCTCTCCACTGCTGAATCTGAATACATTGCTGCTGGATCTTGCTGCGCTCAGCTTCTGTGGATGAAGCAAACACTCAAGGACTATGGCATTCATATGAAGCAAGTGCCACTTTACTGCGACAACGAAAGCGCCATCAAGATCGCCAACAACCCAGTTCAGCACTCGAAGACAAATCACATTGAAATTCGTCATCACTTTCTCAGAGATCATGTTGTGAAGGAAGATATTGATATCATACACGTCAACACTGAAGAGCAATTGGCAGATATCTTCACCAAGCCCTTGGATGAGAAGAGATTTTGCAAGTTACGGTGTGAGCTAAATATCCTGGAATCCTCAAATGTCCTGTGATCAGGCACACATCCTAACCCTTATGCATATTGATGACTTAGATGTGCAACACACGAAGTAAAGTATATCTTCAATCAATAAAGACATACATTCTAAGTGTGAATACATTAATGTGGAATTTGACTTCGGAGCGCCACGATAATTGTGCACCGTGTCTGGGTCTAATACTTCCTATACGGTGGGTAACGCCACCACCAAATGTTCTATTTTGAAGTGTTCCACTCATGGCATTACCTTGCAATGTCTTCACATTTGGTTTGGCTTTGATCTCAACATATCTTCATGATTATCTTCACTATGTTGATTATATATATATATATATTAGTGTTCTGTCCTCTACAACATTCACTTATAGCTATGTCTTCATTGTTGAATCTTTTGAACTAAGTGAATGTGATCGGACCCTAACCTCTCTATGCTTTCTATCTCAAATTCTATCTCTCCAAATCATATGCATTCTATTGAAACTGTCGAATGTCTTCTCTGCGTCCTTGTCAGCAGAAGATACAGAGACAACCATTAAGTCCGTTTTTAATGCTCATTCCTTCACATGAAACCCGGAGAAGTAGGAACGACCACCCGACAATCCAGGCGTGCGTGGGACGTGGAACAAACCCCAAAATTCCGCATAATGGCCATGTGTTCCTCAGATGAGAATCACCAGGGGCACCTGTGTAATAGCGCAGTGCCACCCATGTACCTATAAATACACACTTCACAGCGGTCATTATCTCTTCTTCCACTCTCGCACGAACCCTAGCGCCACCGCTAGCCCTCGACGACGCCGGCGACGAAGCACTTCGCTGCCGCAACCTCTCCGACGCCGTCTTCACGCTGACCGCGGACATCGTCCTCTCCGCCCTCGCCGTAGGTGTCCTCCGTCACCAAGTTAGGGCACAGAAGATTGAACTGCTCGGCTTCATCTTCCACTTCTTATAGCAGTTCTTAGTGTGGTAAATAAAACTTCCTTTTTACAGCACCATTGATCCTATGGATTTGTCACTTTCTACCACAAGCAGTTTCTATTCACACAAGTTAGATCTCTCTCATACTGCATCTCATAACATGCCTAGTATATTCACTTATGCTTCACAAAGTAGTTAGATTCCTCACTTGTACTAATCTGTGGATTCGTACAAATCTGGAACCAACTCCTTATCTATGAGTGAATGTCTTCGCAAAATGAGGTCAATGTCTTCTAAATTGATTTATCTTCAAAATCTTCTGAGAATGCATATGACCTCTTCCCCTTCCCTCGCACCTTAATGCTGTCACAGGTACATGTCCGTGGGAGAATCCTTTGGTTCTCATAGTCTGCATTCATTTGCAGAATTCTTACAGCATCACATTAATTCTCCCGAAGCCAGTTCCTGTTGGTCCAGCAAGCGAAAACCTTTGAAGCCTTTGAACGTGTTGAAGCCTTTCAAGTTAAAGTTTATGGCTTCAGAGAAAGCAGCAAGGAAGGGTGGCACAAAGCGTCGTGGAGAAACATCCAGAGATCTACCAGATGAACTCTCAGAACTGTACAAGACAGATCCTGAAGAGGATTACAATCAGCGCAAGACCCGAATCCAATGGATTCGAAGATATTGGGCAGAACAATGGGTCAAATACCGATTTGTAACCCAAGAATATGCTGAGAAAAATGCCATCAAGAGACCGTGGGGAGACATCCAATACAAGAATCTTCTACCCAGGTCCAGAGATGAAGCCATTGCTCAAGGCATCTATCCCTGCATGGTTCGTGGGCCACATCCATCTGATGCACACCCATCGTCACTACTATGGTGTCGTGACGACAATCTGTTCAAGCGCAACTTCCAGTTTGCCCAGAACTCAGCGAAGCAGAACAAGAAGACTTTGGGGTTAGACTTCAACCCTGGTCCCTCAGCACCAAGGGCAGATGACACACGAGGTGCAGAACCCAATGTCATCGGTCCTTTCAACAACCTTGAAGGCCTCAGCACCCGCATCTTAGTTCAAGGGACTGCAGTGAATGAGCCTGCAGCTGACGCTGAATCAGAAGAAGCTCCTGCAGCACCGAAGACAAAGAAGATGAAGAGCCTAAAGCTTCAAAGCCTGCCCCCTCACCAAAAATCTCAAGGGCGAAGCCACTGGCAACTGCACCTCCTGAAGACAGTGTGCAGTCCGAAGACTTATCTCGCATCTCCAAGCCCCAGAAAGTCAAGATGCCTCTCCCTAAAACCGGACAAGAGCTAATTGCTGCTGCCATTCTGCGCAATGACGACATTGATCTGTCAAGTGATGAAGATCTAGCAGATGACACTCTTGAGCAACTCATCAAGAGCAAAGAAGAAGCAGAAATCTTCAATGATCTGCCTCTCTTTGATGTGACCATCATCCACAACTTCATTGATGAGTGGTTTGACACGCCAAACATCAGCTTTGAAGATCTGCAGCTACCAATTGGCCTCAGTGTCGCCTTCCAAGGCGCCATTGCTTCAGAACTCGCTATTGCCCAGCACATTGTTGAACTGAAGCAAAAGATTGACTATGAAAAGGCTCAGTTCAAGAAGCATATGGCCAAGCTCAGCGTGCAGGAAGTGAAGAACATCAAGAGTATGATGCACGAGCTCAAGGAAGCCTTTGTAAAGAAATGTGCATAAGCTCAGGGTTCGCGTGAGCGCATGAAGACTCTGGCTGACAGATGTGTGCAAGCCTATAATGAGGCTGAGAAGTGCAAGGCCCTTGGGCGTCCTGGCATCGACCCCAGGATGGCCGCAAAGAAGAAGAAGAAGCCTGCTACGGCTGAACCTGACGCACCAAGGCAGGAAGCAGTTCCTATTGTCTTCCCAACTAAAATGACTGGCTCGAAGCCAAAAAGCCGGTCAACAGCTTCAGAGCTCAAGAAGACAAGAACTGCTGAGGCTGAAGCCAGGAAGAGGAAACATTCTGAAGCCTCTCCAACTGCCCCCTCCAAGAAGAAGAGGAAGACCAAGAAAGATCAGGCTGCTCCCACAGAGCCCTTGATAGTTGAACCCATTTCTATGGTCTATCCTGAAGCTGAACGCTAACTGACTATCCATGAGCCTGCTTCCACAGAGGCTCATGAAGCTGAAGACTTTCCAGCAGCTGATCCCATCGTTGCTGAAGACATTGGTGATGGAGTCACATACCTAGGGTAGGGTGACGGACCTGATCTAAGTACCCTGCCCGAGGACACCCTTAGAAGAGATCACCTTCCAGTCGACCTACGAAGGACTCACTCGACTGACTTGAAGGACTCGACCACGAAGACTCACTCGACCACCAGAAGGTCAAGAAGCACTCTGCACTGCAACGGCCTGTAATTAAGTAGACTTTATGATAGTAAAGACACTTTATGTGGGGCATTACCTGTAACGCCCCGGACTTAATACACCTTAAACCCTTCATTACGTGGGCTGGCTGGGGTCCTGGCGCACTCTATATAAGCCACCCCCCTCCACAGGCAGAAGGGTTCGGCACCTTGTAATCCATATACACATAATCCACTCGACCGCCTCCGGGCTCCGAGACGTAGGGCTTTTACTTCCTCCGAGAAGGGCCTGAACTCGTACATCTCTTGTGTTTACAACCTGTCCATAGCTAGGACCTTGCCTCTCCATACCTACCCCCCACTCTACTGTCAGACTTAGAACCACGACAGTTGGCGCCCACCGTGGGGCAGGTGTTTTAGCGATTTTGTGGAGAAGTTGTGATTCTTCCGAGTACTTTCATCATGGTGGCTGCTGGAGTTTTGGTCGAGGGTCGAGAGATCTGTCTCGGTGCTCTCACCTTCGTCGCCGACGACTCTGCCTGGCTCCAGGAGGCTCCACTCGATGTCGATGTGCTCCCCGTCCGCGGTGCGACGCATTTTCGCGCATGTGTCCGCGGCATTCTGCTGCGGCAACCGTCGACCCCGTATCGGTCGACTCCCCCGTCGGCCACCCTCCCGGTCTCCCGCCAGCGTAAGCGCTCGGGACGGTCGAGGCTTCAGCGGTGGGTGAGGCACGCGGTGGCTCGCCAGACGGCCACCACCCAAGTTGCGGCAATCGAGCCCGACGAATCTCTCTACGGCCTGTTCAATCTGTCGACTGGCTCCGTAGAGACTGCATCCGAGTGTGATAGTAGTGATCCAGCGGCGGAAATCCTGATGGTCGACGGGCCCCGCAGTCCCCCTGGCTTCGCCCGTGATGGTGGGGCAGGCGACGGAGGCGACCCCGCACGAGACCACGAAGAGTACCAGCCCGAGCCACTCGACTCTCTGCAAAGAGAGGAACTTCACCGCAGGAACGTGGATGCCCTGCGTACTCCCATCGCAGGAGAAACGCCCGAGGCTCGTGCCTTGGAGGAGGCGCGTTTGGCCAATTTGGCCGAACGCACTCGACTGGAGAATCTTCAGCGAGCACTCGACGAGCGCGCGCGGCAACGAGTTCCCGACACCAGTCGACGTCAACTCTTCCCGCCGACTCAGGTATATCGAACCCCAGTCCAGAATTTAGCAGCTGCGACCCGTATTGCAGAGTCCATCCAGCCCTCTCAGTCGGAAGCTGGCAGAGGCTTGATGCAGATCAGGGATCTGCTCCGGGCAGCAGGCGATCAGAATTCGACCATATCGCAGTCGCGCAACAGAATTCACAGTCGATCCGTCGCTGCGAATACTGTTCAGTCGGCTCACAGCCCCAGATCGCCTCCGCAGCGTGAAGGGCGCGAGAATCGGCGAGACCAATATGGAGACCGACACGACCGAGATGATAGGCGTCGAGTGCCCAATTCCCCTCCGAGGGGTGGGTCTTACGCTCCTCGGCAGCAAGATGACAGACATCAGCTCAGTGCGGGGCGAAGAGTTCCAGTCGACCCTAGAGAACCAGGCTTCGACGCGCGATCCATTGTCGTGCAAGGCTTGGTCGACCGGAACAGAGCCCATCGAGGTGGACTCGACAGAGATGCGCCCACGAGCAGTCAAGTGCATGTTTCTGGTCCTGAATGTTTCAGCAGAGCTATCAGAGCCGCAGTGGTCCCTCCCAATTTCAGGTTGGCAAGAGGAGTCAGCAAGTTCACTGGTGAGTCTAAGCCTGAAACTTGGCTTGAGGACTACCGAGTGGCGGTTCAGATTGGTGGTGGGAACGACGAGGTGGCCATGAAGCATTTGCCCCTCATGCTGGAAGGTTCTGCCAGGGCATGGTTGACTCAATTACCTCCTAGCAGCATTTACACTTGGGAAGATCTGTCCCGAGTGTTCATCAGAACGTTTGAAGGAACTTGCAAGCGACCGGCTGGATTGACGGAGCTGCAAGTCTGCGTGCAGAAGACCAATGAGACCCTCAGGGAGTATATTCAGAGATGGATCACTTTGCACCATACTGTGGAGAATGTGTCTGATCATCAGGCAGTCTGCGCCTTTAAGGATGGTGTCAAGAACAGAGAATTGAGTTTGAAATTTGGTCGAACCGGTGACATGACCTTGAGTCGGATTATGGAGATTGCTACCAAGTACGCCAACGGCGAAGAAGAAGACCGACTCCGAAGCGGCAAGCACAAGCCGAGTCAGTCAGAAAAGGGAAACACCAGTCGGAAACAGAAGCGGAAGGCTGAACAGGCAGCTCCTGGGGAGGCTCTGGCCGTGACTCAGGGAAAGTTTAAAGGGAAACCAAAAGGATCCTGGAACCCTAAGAAGGTAAAGGATAAAGAAGGGAACGACGTGATGGATATGCCGTGTCACATCCACACGAAGAAAGACGAAGAGGGGAATATCATCTACCCGAAGCATACCACTCGCCAATGTCGACTCCTGATCCAGCAGTTTCAGGGAAAACAGTCTAAAGACAAGGAGAAGGAGTCGGACAAGGCCGAAGACAAGGAGGATAGTGAGGAAGGATATCCGCATATCAACTCCACTCTGATGATCTTTGCAGATGTGGAAAGCAAGAGTCGATTGGAAGTTATTAACCGTGAGGTGAACATGGTTGCCCCAGCAAAAGCAAATTATATGAGATGGTCCCAAACACCCATCACATTCGACCAATCTGATCACTCGACTCATATTGCCACCCCTGGGAGGCAAGCTTTGGTGGTCGATCCAGTTGTCGAAGGCACTCGACTGACAAAAGTGCTGATGGACGGTGGTAGTGGGCTGAATTTGTTGTATGCGGACACACTGAAAGGAATGGGCATTCCGATGTCCCGACTGAGCACCAGTAACATGAGCTTTCATGGAGTTATACCAGGGAAGAAAGCCGAGTCACTTGGCCAAATAGCTCTGGACGTGGTGTTTGGTGATTCGAAACATTTTCGCAAAGAGAAGTTGACGTTTGAGGTCGTGGATTTTCAGAGTGCATATCATGCCATTTTGGGGAGACCAGCTTATGCACGGTTCATGGCTCGACCATGTTACGTGTACCTCAAATTGAAGATGCCCGGCCCCAAAGGAGTGATCACTGTCACCGGTGATCGGAAAAAGGCAGAAGAGTGCTTTCAGAAGGGCTCAAAGATTGCTGATTCCCAGGTGACAGCGGTCGAGTTCGAAGAATACAAACAAAACGCAGATCCGAGTGACTTGCTGCGATCCAAGAAACCTGCCACAAAATCTGCATTTCAGTCGTCCGGTGAGACGAAGCCTGTTCACATTCACCCGACCGACCCCGATGCAGCTCCGACCCACATCTCCACGACACTCGACCCAAAATAGGAAGAAGCGCTCATCCAGTTCCTCTGTGAGAACTGGGACATTTTTGCATGGAAGCCCGCTGACATGCCAGGTGTTCCCAGGGGACTGGCTGAGCATCGCCTAAGAGTCGACTCATCTGCAAAACCAGTCAAAGAGCATCTTCGGCGGTCCGCCGTCCAGAAGAGAAAAGCCATTGGTGAGGAAGTGGCTCGACTGTTGGCGGCAGGATTTATCCGAGAGATATATCACTCCGAGTGGCTCGCTAATGTCGTCATGGTTCCTAAGAAGGACAAATCACTCCGAATGTGCATTGATTTCAAGCACATCAACCGGGCCTGCCCGAAAGATCATTTTCCTCTCCCTCGCATAGATCAAATTGTTGACTCGACCGCGGGATGCGAGAGATTGTCTTTTCTAGACGCCTACTCCGGGTACCACCAGATCCGTCTGTACGGACCCGACGAGGTAAAAACAGCTTTCATCACTCCATTCGGGTGCTTCTGCTATATCACCATACCATTCGGCCTCAAGAATGCCGGAGCCACATTTATGCGAATGATTCAGAAGTGTCTACTCACTCAAATCAGTCGGAATGTGGAAGCGTATATGGATGATATCATCGTCAAGTCACGAAAAGGTTCCGACCTGCTCGCTGACCTCGCCGAAACATTTGCCAACCTCAGAAGGTATGATATCAAGCTCAATCCATCAAAGTGCACATTCGGAGTTCCTGGTGGCAAGTTACTCGGTTTTCTCGTTTCCGAGCGAGGGATCAACGCTAATCCAGAGAAGATCGGCACTATTCTCCGAATGAAACGCCCTGTGCGAGTGCACGATGTCCAGAAGCTTACTGGATGCTTGGCCGCATTAAGTCGATTCATCTCACGACTCGGTGAAAAGGCATTGCCTCTTTACCGACTGATGAAGAAGGCAGACAAGTTCGAGTGGACTCCAGAAGCTGATGCAGCGTTTGCCGAGCTAAAAGCTCTGCTCTCCACCCAGCCGGTGCTTGCTGCTCCAATCAGCAAAGAGCCTTTGTTGCTTTATATCGCAGCCACAGGACAAGTCGTCAGTACTGTGCTTACGGTCGAGCGGGAAGAAGAAGGAAAAGTTTTCAAAGTTCAGCGCCCAGTGTATTATTTGTCTGAAGTCTTGACTCCATCCAAGCAAAGATATCCTCATTATCAGAAGCTTGTGTATGGAATATACATGACCAGAAAGAAGGTTGCTCATTATTTCTCTGATCATTCCATCACAGTCGTCAGCGACGCTCCACTATTAGAGATCTTGCACAACAGAGATGCAACTGGTCGAGTGGCTAAATGGGCGATTGAACTTCTTCCCCTTGATATCAAGTTTGAGCAAAGAAAGCCATTAAGTCCCAGGCAATAGCAGATTTCCTTGCCGAGTGGATTGAACAGTAGTAGCCGACTGAAGTTCACTCGGAGCATTGGACCATGTTCTTTGATGGCTCTAAGATGTTGAATGGTTCCGGTGCTGGGGTTGTCCTGGTTTCCCCCAAAGGAGATAAGCTCAGATATGTGCTCCAGATTCACTTTGATTCCTCCAACAATGAGGCAGAATATGAGGCCCTCTTATACGGATTGCGCATGGCCATTTCACTCGGCATCCGTCGCCTGATGGTCTATGGCGACTCGGATTTAGTGGTCAACCAAGTGATGAAGGAGTGGGACGTGAGAAGCCCAGCCATGACTGGATACTGCAGTGCAGTGAGGAAGCTGGAAAAGAAGTTCGAGGGGTTGGAGCTCCATCATATACCCCGACTGAAAAATCAAGCAGCTGATGATCTAGCAAAGATAGGTTCCAAGAGAGAAGCCATTCCGAGTGGTGTGTTCTTGGAGCATATACACACTCCATCAGTCAAAGAAGATCCTTTCACCGGAGAAGCTCCACAGCCCAAGAGTGCCACAGATCCGACTGAGGTTGAAGTCCCAGCAGTGGTCGACTTGGTCATGGAGGTCTTGGTGGTCATTCCCGACTGGACAGTTCCATATATCGCGTATATCCTGAGAAAAGAGCTCCCGGAGGATGAGGAAGAGGCTCGACAGATCGTCCGTCGATCTAAAGCTTTTACCGTAATCAAAGGACAGTTATACAGAGAAAGCGCGACTGGAGTTGGTCAGAAGTGCATAACACCAGAAGAAGGTCGAATCATCCTTAATGATATCCACTCGGGAACCTGTGGTCATCATGCGTCCTCTCGGACCATCGTGGCCAAAGCATACCGAGCCGGATTTTACTGGCCAAAGGCGAATGAGATGGCAAAGGAAATAGTGGATAAGTGCGAAGGATGTCAGTTCTACTCGAATATGTCACACAAGCCTGCATCAGCTCTGAAGACCATTCCACTCGTCTGGCCTTTCGTAGTATGGGGGTTGGACATGGTCGGTCCTTTGAGAACAGGTCGAAGTGGCTTCACGCATGTACTGGTGGCAGTCGACAAGTTCACCAAGTGGATTGAGGCTAAACCAATCAAGAACCTTGACGCCGGTGCTGCTGTTAGCTTCATCAGGGAACTGATATTCAGATATGGAGTCCCGCACAGCGTCATTACGGATAATGGGTCGAACTTTGACTCGGAGGAATTCAGAGATTTCTGTAACTCTCAAGGCACACGAGTCAACTACGCTTCAGTCGCCCATCCGCAGTCGAATGGACAAGCAGAGCGAGCCAATGGCCTGATTCTCAAGGGATTGAAACCCCGACTGATGCATGATCTCAAGCATGCAGCTGGAGCTTGGGTCGACGAACTTCCCTCGGTGCTTTGGGGACTGCGGACCACACCTAATCGGTCGACCGGAAGAACTCCATTCTTCTTGGTCTACGGAGCTGAAGCAGTCTTGCCGAGTGATCTTCTCCACAATGCTCCTCGAGTTGAAATCTACAACGAAGCAGAAGCTGAACAAGCGCGGCAGGACGCAGTCGACCTTTTAGAGGAAGAAAGGGAGATGGCTCTGATCCGGTCGACCATCTACCAACAAGATTTGCGTCGTTTCCACGCCAGAAATGTGAGGGGTCGAGCCTTCCAGGAAGGAGATTTAGTTCTCCGAGTGGATCAGAAGAAACAACACAAGCTTGCTCCTTCTTGGGAAGGACCCTTCATCGTCACCAAAGTTCTCCACAACGGGGCGTACCGTCTTTACAACGTCGAACATAATATCGACGAGCCTCGAGCTTGGAATGCGGAACTACTCCGCCCATTTTACACTTAAGTTTAATCACTCGGATGAGTTGCAATAAAGTACTTCTGTAGTTCATGGATCTCAAAATAATAGTGTCATAGTTCCTCCATAATTTTTGTCACTTTTTATTTTTTGTCCAATAAAATTTTCCCCTCAGTGGGTGACTTAGCCGCGAATCCGTTTCGCCTAAGTATGTAAAAATCCTACCGAGTGGTGAGCCAGACTCCCACTCAGAGGCTTAGTTGCGAATCCATTTCGCCTAAGATTAAATAAAATCCTACCGAGTGGTAAGCCAGACTTCCACTCGGAGGCTTAGCTGCGAATCCGTTTCGCCTAAGATTAAATAAAATCCTACCGAGTGGTAAGCCAGACTTCCACTCGGAGGCTTAGCTGCAGTCCAAGTACTCGCCTAAGATATGAAAATCCTGCCGAGTGAAGAGCAAACCTCTCACTCGGGGGCTTAGCTGCAGCCCAGTGCTCGCCTAAGATATAGAAATCTTACCGAGTGAAGAGCAAACCTCTCACTCGGAGGCTTAGCTGCAGCCCAGTGCTCGCCTAAGTTATGAAAATCCTACCGAGTGAAGAGCAAACCTCTCACTCGGGGGCTTAGCTGCAGCCCAGTGCTCGCCTAAGATATAGAAATCTTACCGAGTGAAGAGCAAACCTCTCACTCGGAGGCTTAGCTGCAGCCCAGTGCTCGCCTAAGATATAGAAATCCTACCGAGTGAAGAGCAAACCTCTCACTCGGAGACTTAGCTGCAGCCCAGTGCTCGCCTAAGATATAAAAATCCTACCGAGTGAAGAGCAAACCTCT
>NC_041390.1:122481145-122497419 GCF_002162155.2 Triticum dicoccoides | reverse complement strand
AGCCCAGTGCTCGCCTAAGATATGAAAATCCTACCGAGTGAAGAGCAGACCTCTCAGTCGGGGGCTTAGCTGCAGTCCAAGTGCTCGCCTAAGATATAGAAATCCTACCGAGTGAAGAGCAAACCTCTCACTCGGAGGCTTAGCTGCAGCCCAGTGCTCGCCTAAGATATAGAAATCCTACCGAGTGAAGAGCAAACCTCTCACTCGGAGGCTTAGCTGCAGCCCAGTGCTCGCCTAAGTGGATTAAGGAATAAGTCGACTACAGTGAGCGTCTTGCTTTGAGCCTGCAAAAGACATTTCGAGCCAAAAGCAATCATATTCAAACACCAAGTTCAAGTTGGGATCGATTCCAAAAGGAACCGAAAGTGCTCAGGCACTAAGCCTGTTAAAGTTTATCGGTTACAACTCCACTCGACATACCAAGGCAAATTTAAAGCGTCAAGCGTAGAAGAAGTTTTTTACCCCTCCTGTGGAGGGCTGGAAGGTGCAACAAACTCATCAAGATCAATTCCATCTGCGATCCGAGTGGCAGCAGCAAGGAAAGTTTCCATAAAGGACCTGAAGTCGTGTTTCTTGGTGTTGGCCACCCGGAGGGCCGCCAGCTTGTCTTCTCGCGCATCTTTGCAGTGGACTCGGGCCAGACACAGAGCAACATCTGCACCGCACCGAGCCGAGGACTTTTTCCACTCCTGCACTCGACCAGGGACTGTGTTCAAGCGAGCCATCAGCGACTCGAGGTCGTTCTGGAGTGTCTCCCCAGGCCAGAGCGTCGAGTCGATGCGAGATGTGGCGACCTTCAGTCTTGCAAGATAGTCCATGAGAGCTGCAACACGGGACTCCAGTCGGAAAACATTCATGGCAACTTCGTCGTTCACCGGAGAATTGACGGGGTCAAGGTTTGGTTCCACCCGGCTAGTTTCTTCTTCAAAGTTTTGACAAAATTCTGCAAGGACGATCACCGAGTCAAGGCAATGGTCGAATGGAAAAACCATGGTTGGAAATGATTGCCGAGCATAGAGATTTACCTTCAAGCATAAGAAACAGCTTCTTGGCAAGACCATTCAGGAAGGCCTCCAGATCTTTTTTCTTCCCAAGAGCAGCTTTCAGATTGGTATTTTCTTGCTCAAGCTTTGCGACTGAAGCTAACTTCTCGTCAACAAGCTTGATCTTCTCAGCTAGTTCAAGGTCTTTCTTCCGTTGGGCCTCCCTCACCTTACCTGCAAGTTACAGCAAGATCAGATTTTGAAACAAATGAAGGGAAAAAGCAGTCATCAAGGTCTCACCAAACATACCTTCGGTCTCCTCCTTTGCCTTCGTTAGATTCTCCTGAACCAGTTTCAAATTCAGCTCGAGCTGAATGTGCTTGTTTTCCAGCTCAGAGTAGCGAGCCACAAGATCACAGGAGTTCTGCGAAGAACCAATCGACTAAATGTCAAATATAATTCACTTCCGAGTGAAAAAGGAAAAATCACGCGTTTCTAAGACTACAGCCGAATACAAGCATTCGACCGTAGTCTCGGGGACTACACCCAGTGGGTGCACTCAGCGTGCCCCCACTAATCCTATTGAAGATAAAGTCGACCAGTCGACCTCAAAAGAGATATATTCTTTAAGACTGTAATCGACTGCCAGCAGTCGACCACAGTCTCGGGGACTACACCCAGTGGGTGCACTCAGCGTGCCCCCACCGGTTTGCGAAATCCATTCGACATAGTCGAATGACGGAAAGACTGAACTTATGAAGCCTAAGACCGACTGCCAGCAGTCGACTTTAGCCTTGGAGACAGAGTCGACCAGTCGACCGGTTTGCGAAATCCAGTCGACATAGTCGAATGACGGAAAGACTGAAATTGTAAAGCCTAAGGCCGACTGCCAGCAGTCGACCTTAGCCTTGGGGACTACACCCAGCGGGTGCACTCAGCGTGCCCCCGCTAACACGGAGTTTAACTCGACACACCCAGCGGGTGACTACTATAAATTCTGGAAAGAAAAGTTTTTGATAGCATATCCTAACAGAACAAACGGTGGTCGACTGACCTGAACATGGCTTTGGAGGGCGGAACTGGCGTCGTAAGCTGCCTGGCTCGCATCCCGGATGGTCTTCAACTGCTCCATCATGATCCCTGCCTGGCGTATCGCCTCCTTCGCTGCGCCAGCTTGGTCCTCTGGGACGTGGTGCGTCGTGAAGAGGGAGGGCTGCGGAGCACTCGTCAGTGGATCTGCGAAGGACACGGTGTGTCGAGTGGTGTTCTCCTCCTCCGCGACCAGAGTCTCAGGCACCGTCACATCCTGGGTCACCCTGCCGGCAGACGCTTTCCTACTCCTTCTGTACTTCAGCGGTTCCTCATCTTCATCATCATCAGGGAGAGTGATAACAACATTGGATGGAGCTACAGAAAAGAATCAGGATTAGATCATGAGTCAGTCGACTAAAGACGGTGTTAAGAGTATAGTACCAGGTTTTGAGGTTGCTGCGTCCTCCATCTCATGGTCGTCAGCCCGGGCCGAGGTCTCAGAAGTAGCAGCACTGCAACTCCAAAGAGTCAGTCGACTAACTCCAGCGCCAACCAGAGATAAAGTTCACACAAAACAAGAAGACTTAAGCAACACGATTACCCTGATATGGTGGGGATGGACACCTTCATCTTCGGCAGGTGCTTGGTCGGCTTCGACGGGGCCGCCCTGGGCTGCTTCGACGCCTTTTCAGTCGGCACCGGAGAGGTGGTCCAAGGGCGCTTGGTCGACTGTGTAACAGTCGCAACCCCCTTGCCGCGTTCGGTCGCAGGGTCATGGACAAGTTTCGACTGCCTTTCCGAGCGCGGTGGTGCGACCTCCTCCTCCTCCTCCTCTCCCTCGTCCTCATCGTCATCATCATCATCGTCATCATCATCATCATCAGCCTCAGCGGCGTCCGAGTCCCACTCCTCCTCCTGGCTCTCGCCCCCGCTCGCTTCTCCCTCCTCGGTCGGAGCCTGTGCTCCATTGGGCATCGAGTACAGCTCAGTGAGGGCCTGATAGACATCAAGACAAAGATCAGTCGACCGATCAGCAGAGAAAACAGAAATAAATGTGACGAGAATACAATGGGAAGTGGAGCAGACATACCTTGTTTGGATCACTGTGGCAGTCGAGTGGAGGAATCCTTCTGGCTCCGCGAGGGTTATCTTTGTTCCCAGTAACAGCGGCCATCCACCTTTCCAGAGTGGTATCGTCGACTGTTTCTGGATTGACCCGAGTCACATCCTCAGTCCCGCAGTACAACCACATGCAATGGCTCCGGAACTGAAGAGGCTGGATTCGACGCCTAAGGAAAACCTCCAGGAGATCCATACCCGTCACTCCCTCCTGAACCAACTGAACTACGCGCTCCATCAGCATCTTCACGTCAGCTTTCTCCTCCGGAATCAACTTCAGAGAGGAGGGCTTGTTCACTCGGTCCATGGTAAATTGAGGGAGTCCACTCGACTGCCCCGGCGTCGACTGATCCTGGCAGTAGAACCAGGTCGACTGCCAGCCTCTGACTGACTCGGGAAATGTCATGGCTGGGAAGGTGCTCTTGTTCCTCACCTGGATCCCCAGACCTCCACACATTTGGACAACTCGGGTTCTTTCGTCGCCTGGGCTCGCCTTCTTCACGGTTTGAGAGCGACACGTGAATATGTGCTTGAACAAGCCCCAATGCGGTCGATAGCCCAGAAAACTCTCACACATGGATACAAACGCGGCAAGATAGGCGATAGAATTCGGGGTGAAGTGGTGGAGTTGCGCTCCAAAGAGGTTCAAGAAACCACGGAAGAAAATGCTCGGCGGCAAAGAGAATCCGCGGTCGACATGGGTAGCCAGAAGCACGCACTCACCCTCTTCCGACTGGGGCTGCCACTCTTTCCCCGGAAGCCTCGCAGCTCCATGAGGGATCAGGCCCTCGTTGGCCATGTCGAGGAGATCCTTCTCCGTGATGGTCGACTGGATCCAATCTCCCTGGACCCAGCCTTTCGGCAGGCGAGATCTAGACGAAGACCCGCCGCGGCTGGTGGATCTCCCCTTCGCCTTCTCCGTCGCCGACGCCTTCTTCGCGCGCTCCAGCGCCGCCGTCTTCTCCTTGACCATGGCTACCGGCGAGGCGCGTGAGGAGAAGTTGTGCGGAGGCGAGAGCGTGCGCATTGGGCGGAGACGAAGGGAGCAGAGAGAGAATGCTGAGGCACTGTTCAAAAAACCCTCGCCGGGCGCATTTATAAGATCCCTTCCGAGTGGATGACAGGTGGGCCCGGTCGATCTAATCATATCCTGTAACAGTTGCGCAAGCGTGATACGTGGCGAAAAAAGCGGCGCGGGAATCGAGGCGTCTATGCCCCGTCCCATCCGAGCGCCGCAGTCCGCTCCGCTTCGCACGCTCCCCCAAATTCCGTATCCTGCGGAAACCGCGGACGGCAGATCAGTCTGCCAGACGCGGGATTTCCTGCAATCCGTCGCTCAGAAATCAGCGAAGTCCAAAAAGATCACTCGACGAAGAAGAAGAATGGATCGAGTCGACTGAAGAAAAGTTGTTCACTATCAACAGAGAGAATTTTTTGGTTCAAAAACAGCGCACAACCAGTATGCAAAAGCTAATCGGAAACAACATCAACTCCTTCATCACTCAAGCCTCAATCCATTCGGGGGCTAATGATGGAGTCACATACCTAGGGTAGGGTGACGGACCTGATCTAAGTACCCTGCCTGAGGACACCCTTAGAAGAGATCACCTTCCAGTCGACCTACGAAGGACTCACTCGACTGACTTGAAGGACTCGACCACGAAGACTCACTCGACCACCAGAAGGTCAAGAAGCACTCTGCACTGCAACGGCCTGTAATTAAGTAGACTTTATGATAGTAAAGACACTTTATGTGGGGCGTTACCTGTAACGCCCCGGACTTAATACACCTTAAACCCTTCATTACGTGGGCTGGCTGGGGTCCTGGCGCACTCTATATAAGCCACCCCCCCTCCACAGGCAGAAGGGTTCGGCACCTTGTAATCCATATACACATAATCCACTCGACCGCCTCCGGGCTCCGAGACGTAGGGCTTTTACTTCCTCCGGGAAGGGCCTGAACTCGTACATCTCTTGTGTTTACAACCTCTCCATAGCTAGGACCTTGCCTCTCCATACCTACCCCCCACTCTACTGTCAGACTTAGAACCACGACAATTGGTCAACATGACAATGTAGAAGATGGTGCAGTCCTTCCTCAGAACAGCGAACTCATCAGCATTGGTCGTCCACTGACGCCAATTGCACAGGATGCTTCATGGGCGGATCGCCCACAAGAGGAAGAAGACTTTGAGGCCCAGCCCACTCCAACTCCACAGGCGTCGCCCGCGTTGCGCAGGCTTCGCAAAGGTCCAAGGCCTCAAGTCTCTGTTGAAGACAATCCGGCTGCATCAGCCGCGGAAGAAGAAGTCCCACAAGTTCCCACTCCCCTGTCGCAACAAGAAGCAGTTCTCAAGGAGAACGTGCCTGTGACCGACCCTCCAGCTCGTCAAGTGGAGGATGAAAATCTTGCGGCTGTCACAACCACCAATGAAGCTAATGTGGAGCCCTCCCCAACGGAAAAAGAAGACAGCGAAGCCACTGATCCCGTCACTTCTGTTCCTGAGTCTGCTGCCGGTCCACAGTTCGACTATCATGTTGAGCACAGGCCTCAGGTACAGAAGCCAATCCCAAGATTGCCAAGGTTCCCAGGTCCTGCATCAGCACCTGGCTCCTTCAATATCAATGGCTTCAGGGCAGACAACACATTCTTCGATAGCTCCAGGAACCCCTACTCAAGGGAAAGGATATCATCTGATCGGTTCTGGAGCTATCCTCAGCGAAGCTATTACTCATGCATTCTTTACAACCAAGGTCCATCTTCCCACACAAGCGCCTTGACATTGAAGCCATAGCTGGTCTGCCCTGTCTGGAAGAAGCTTTGGATTGCTTCAAGGAAGTTGGACTGCTGCCGTTCGTTACTGACCAAGAGCATTGGAATGAAGAGTTGCTGCTCCAATTCTATGCCACACTTCACATCCACGGGTACAACAGAGATCCGAAGACTTGGGTCCTGGAGTGGATGACCGGAAATGTTCATCATGAAGCCAATGCATTTGACATCATTGAGCTTATTGGTTTGCCCACTCCTGGCGATCTCTACGAGCATGGCTGTCAGCTACATAGTGAAGCTATTGAGAGCATCTTTAAGAGGCCGGAACCTGATACGAGTCAGATGCTCAGCATGATGAAGCCATTGCCCCAAGATGCTGCTTATCCAACAGAGTTCTTCGTTGAAGACCTTGAGTATCTGCCACGAACCATCTATCACATCATCAGGCGAACTCTCGGGCCCATCAAAGGGCACTCTCCAAATGCCAAGCTTGAGGGTGCAATGAAGACTTTGGTCTTCTATATTCTTCATGGAAAATGCTTCAATGCATAGGACTTACTCATCCGCCAACTTGCTGCATCGGGCTCTGATATGTTTGGCTTGAAGTTCTACGCCCCATGGGTAATGCGGCTAATTAAACTTCACTCCGATATCTCATATCAGCCATCTGCTCGCAATCATAGGATTTTTCTGCCTGATGTGGATATCTCTACTGAAGCCATCTATCCTGAGCCTGCAAAGGAACCTCTAAGTCTTCAGAATACAGAGCATCAGAGTTTCTCACAGAACATTGAAGGAGTTGAAGCAGTCACTCGGGTGTATCCTTTGGCTGGCACTACACGTGCACCACACCCTGCGTCTACTGAAGCCACTGATAGTACAACTGCTCCAAGACCCAAGAAGCGCACTCGTGTTCTCAACGACCGAGATCTTCTTGTGGCTCTTCATCAGAAACAGGATAGGCATCATGACTGGCTGAAGCATCAGATGAAAAGCCTCTTGGTGGAAGTTAATCGCATTCGCAATCTTGCCACCAAGAATGCCTTCATTGCCCATGAAACTTGTCGCCGTACATGGAAAGGGCTAACGATGATGTGTTCTGAAGATGATCTCCAAGAGGATGGCTTCACTGAGCGATTCAAGTTTGACTCCACACCTCCTCGAAGAGTTGTGCTGCTAGGAACTCCACCCCTTGAAGACTCTGAGTTCTCTTCATCTGCTGCAACAGTGACTGCCAGAGTTATCGAGGATGAAGATGATGCTACTTCACCACCACCTCCTTCAGCACGCGTCAACTCTGCTCCAAGCTCTTCAGCACCGCCAAACACCACCAACGACCCTGCTACTTCACCTACTCTGCATGGGAACGAGTAGATGCTCTATGTCTTCAAACCTTTTTGGTCCTTACTGACAAAAGGGGGAGAAGCATATGAGGTTGATAGTCTTCAAGCGGGTCCATATGGGCGGGTGCTTTATATTTTGCTTCGTGCTTACAACTCTAGTTTTGCTACATTTGGTTCTTTGAGTTGTAACACTTAAACTCGATGGTCGTCTGCTACTTATCTGCCACTTTGTTTTGCGATGATAAATTCCGCATGTGCGACGATAAATTCCGCACTTAGATCATTCTACAGACGTCCATTTTCCATTATGCATGTCATTATCTTCATATATTTTCACATGCATAGTGGATTGTCATCATAAGTTGAAGTGGATCTCCACAAGTACAACCTGCCATGTGCATTTGCATTCCAAAAGCAAATTACCTATATGCACATCTTCAGGGGGAGCCCTTGCAACTTATGAAGACAATTCCTTATCCTTTACAATTTCACAGATTATATTCCCCGTTGAAAACTTCAACTAGTTTGTCATCAATCACCAAAAAGGGGGAGATTGTAAGTGCATCTAGTGCCACCCCTAGTTGGTTTTGGAGTATTGACGACAAACCTAGTTGAGGGACTAATGTGTTTGTGAGAATTGCAGGATAACACAGGTAGAAGTCCCTCATTGATTCGGTTTTCCTACCAGAGATGACCCCTAAAAATGTATGAAGACATTGAAGTCAAAGGTGGTATATGAAGATATTCACATTGAAGACTATGATAAGAGAAGACACCACATGAAGCCTATGGAGCTCGAAGACTTAGATCTTTCGTAGTTCTTTTTCTTTTGTGTTGAGTCATAGGAACCACCGTACTGTTAAGTGGGGTCCAAGAGAACCAGTTAGACTGACTGAAGTGATGCCTAACCAAAAACCTATGTCTTCGAGTGAAGACTATGAGAGCGAATCTTGTCCAGAGTCGGACAAGTCAGCTTTGCTTGTAGCCCAAGTAAAGTTGCCATGTGAGTTTGAAATCTGACCGTTGGAACACGTGTCAGTTCCTTAGTGACCCAGGGTCATTTCGGACAAATCAGGTCAGGTTGCCAAGTGGCTATAAATAGCCCACCCCCCGAAACCATAAACGGTTGGCTGCTCAGATTGAGAGTACGGCTTTTGTCATTTGAGAGCAACCCACCTCGAAGCCTTTGAGAGAGAATTCCTTGCAAGGATAAAGCCCTAACCACCCAGAGCCAAAGAGAATTGGGCATCACTTAAGTCTTCTTGTCTGTGTGATCTCAAGACTTATTACACTTGAGGACTGTGCATCCTCCAGCCGGTTAGGCGTCGCGTTCTGAGCATCCAAGAGACATTGTGGATTGCCGGTGAGCGAAGTCTGTGAAGGTTTGGGAGTCTACCTTGAAGACTTACCAGAGTGATTGGGCGAGGTCTGTGTGACCTTAGCTCAAGGGGAATACGGTGAACACTGGGTGTCCTGAGCTGCGTGTTCAGGACTGGGTGTCCGGGACTGTGTGTCCTAAGGTTTAAATACCTAGCCGCCCCAACCAGACGTACAGTTGTCATAGCAACTGGAACTGGTCCAACAAATCATTGTCTTCAATGAGTCACTGGTTTCATCTTCCCTTCCCTTTACTTACTGTTGCTCCTTGTGAAGTCATTGTAGGTTTGCACTATCTTTTGTCTTCACTGAGTGACTGCAAGCTCTGTATGGCTTCATAATATCTTCCTACCTGATCCTTACTACATTGCTGCTATTAAGTCATTGTGCTTTCACTTCATTGAACACTTGACTATGGCTTGCCTAGTGTAGTCTACCTTCCGCTGTATGGTAATAGGTTTATTTCTATCGATTGTCTTCATAACTTCCACGTTTTGAAGACTTTCATAAAAATCGCCTATTCACCCCCCCTCTAGTCGATATAACGCACTTTCAGTACCTTGACCTTATGACAACTAGAATAGGATACTTAATAAAACACACCCTTCCAAGTGCCAGATACAACCCGGTGGTCGCTCTCTAACAGGGCGACGAGGAGAGGATCGCCGGGTAGGTTTATGCTACACGATGCTACTTGGTGAACTTACCATCTACTATCTTCTTCTGCTGCAAGATGGAGGTTACCAGAAGCGTAGTCTTCGAAAGGACTAGCTATCCCCCTCTTATTCCGGAATTCTGCAGTTCAGTCCACATATGATAGCCTTATTCCAGTTGATACCAATGCATACATATGTAGTGTAGCTCCTTGCTTGCGAGTACTTTGGATGAGTACCCACGGTTGCTTTTCTCCCCCTTTTCCCCTTACCTATACCCGATTTCTGCGACCAGACGTTGGAGTCCAGGAGCCAGACGCCACCGTCGACGACAACTACTACTACTCGGGAGGTGCCTACTACTACATGCAGCCCGCTGACGGCGACCATGAGTAGTTTAGGAGGATCCCAGGCAGGAGGCCTGCGCCTCTTTCGATCTGTATCCCTGTTTGTGCTAGCCTTCTTAAGGCAAACTTGTTTAACTTATCTATGTACTAAGATATTGTTGCTTCCGCTTACTCGTCTATGATCGAGCTCTTGTATTCGAGCCCTCGAGGCCCCTGGCTTGTAATATGATGCTTGTATGACTTATTTTATTTGTAGAGTTGTGTTGTGATATCTTCCCGTGAGTCCCTGATCTTGATCGTACACGTTTGCGTGTATGATTAGTGTACAATTGAATCAGTGGCGTCACAAGTTGGTATCAGAGCCGACTACCTGTAGGAATCCCCCTTCCACACTCCTTGGCCGAAGTCGAGTCTAGACCTTACAAAAACTTTTACTAACGTGGCTGTGTGCCTTACGGGCCCACGTTGCCATATGGGTGGTATTAGGATCTTTTACTCCTCGATCCTTACTCTGGGACTCTGAACTCTCTCCTACTCGGGTTAAACGATTTTACTAACCCTAACACTAGGATACCGTGACCACGTTCACCCCAAAGTTGGATAAGCCCTAGCTATTCATTAGACTAGTATATTGAACATTATTCACACTGTCAGTTGACTCCTTTGAAACATCTTTGTTTTCAGATGGAACCCACGAGACAGGTCGTGCGCCATACGATGGCCATTGGTGCCTCAGGATCACCTGCTGTGTTGGTTGAGATGATGACCTATCTGGGTTATCGCTGGCACCCTGAGTACACTGTCTATGAGGAGTATCAGGACTTCAACCAGGAGCAGTACCGTGCCATCGTCCACCTCTACTCTCGGGAGTATGACTCCACTACCGTGTTGCACATTGCTCATGGTGTTGGAGTGACTATCGATATGGCGATCCACGATGCTGCTTATGCTGCTCTGACACGTCTTCATGGAGAGTATCAGGAGTTGGACACCTCCCCCTTCAGGCACATTGCTATTGCATCCGATGTTGGTGCGGAGGGATACTACACTGCTGCCTACTCCACTATCACCCGAGAGCCCTTCTACCATCAGAACCTGGTTCTGCATGCTGATGGGCTGGATAGAGCTAACCGAGCTCTTCGCCACGATCTGTACACCACCCGTCAGCATCTGTATCATGCTCTGACGCTATTGCACCCCTCTGTCCGCTCTGGTGATCTGTCGCGTTCTGCGATCTACCCTGCCAGGACCGTGATGCCCCAGGGCGTCGGCTGGCCAGATGTGGGAGGCTACTCTCCCGCACTTGGTCCTCTCTTGCCACCTGCGCATCGGGTTCCACACCAGAGTATCCGCGGACCCCAGGCTACTCGCGTGGAGGTCTTCCCTTCGCGTCACTACCAGCTGTCAGGCTACACCTACCTCCACAGTTCCTCTTGGGACTGATGTAGGCTTGCTTGTTAGTGTTAGATGCATTCGCCGCGAGCCTGCGTGCCGCCTATGATGTATTAGTCTATGTACTGAACTCTGTGTACCAAACTCTATGCATGATCACTTTTGTAAGATATGCCAACTACTATGCAGTATCTATCGTGTTCCTTTCATTATGCATGTTTCATCATGAATGATTCTTGCCCTCGCAATTTCTCGATGCTAAACTACCCCTGTTATATATTAGCAGGATGGTTAGACCAGGTGGTCGTGGTCGTGGTGGCAACTTCCCACCACCGCCTGAGTACATGGCTGGTATGATCCAACAGCTTGAGATGAATCGTCAGTTCATGGAGAATATGATGGCTCAGTTTCCTCGCCCCAATATGAACCAGCAGCCAACCCCAGTAACTCTGCAGGATTTCATGTGCCTGAACTCAACTGTGTACCGCAGCTCAACTCAGCCTCTGGATGCTGATGACTGGCTCCATGCCATCACCTATGAGTGGTGTCTGCTGATGTAGCCCCTGCCAGCTATGTCACCTTTGCTTCCTTCTTCCTGAAGGGACCCGCAGCTCAATGGTGGGACAGCCACAGGCGTACTCTGCCAGTTGGAATAAACATCACCTGGCCAGACTTCCAATCTGCCTTCCGTGCTCGCTTCATTCCTCAGGGAGTCATGGACCGTAAGAAGCGCGAGTTTCGCAACCTCACCCAAGGCAACAAGACTGTTGAAGCTTATCAGCGGGAGTTTCTTGACTTGTCCCGCTATGCTGAAGAAGACATCGCAACTGATGCACGCAGACAGGAGAAGTTCTGTGATGGCCTTCAAGCTGATATCAAGCTCGCACTTCTAGTGCACGACTTTGCTGATTTCGCCACCCTAGTGAACAAGGCCATCAATGTCGAAACTGGTCTGCAGGAATACCAGAGCTCTCATAGGCGCAACCGTGACATGGGCTCATCTTCGGGCCCGTCCTTGCAGAAGCACAAGATATGGATTCCCAACAGCATGTACCAGCCGAATGCACCTGCCCCAAGGCAGACCTATGCTGCACCTCGTCTTCCTGCTCCTCCAACTAGGCAGCCAAGACTTCCAGCTCCACCACCACAAGCTCCTGTTCCCACTCCCAATAATGGTCTGTGCTACAAGTGTGGTCAACCAGGTCACCGTGCTAGGGATTGCAATCAGAACCAGAATCAACTGGCCCTCCCAGCAACTGGTCGTGGAAGCAACCAGCCCCGCAACAACAGTACCAAGTCTTATGGTCGTGTTCATGCCAACCACGTTGATCTCAATGAAGTTCTAGACCAGCCCGCTACCGTGATGGGTACACTCCTCGTAAATTTAGCACCAGCATCTGTTTTATTTGATACAGGTGCATCACATTCATTCATGTCAGAGGATTTTGCATTCATGCATGGCATTAAAAGCGAGGACCTGAACACTTCGCTATTAGTACACACTCCTGCGGGCCAATGTCAGACCTCCATGATTTGCAACGCGTCCCCGTTGAAATCGAAGGACTAGAATTCCTTGCCTCTCCCATCGTACTGAAGTCTTGTAGCATCGACCTCATTCTGGGAATGGATTGGTTGAAAGCGCATACTGCTTTTATAGTTTGCGCCACTAAGGTCGTCCATCTGCTACACCCTTCTGATGAAATAATTGCTTACCAAGCTCATCTAGTTCAGAACGCCGAGGCACGTCTTTATGCCTTGAATGCGTTGAACGCTGCACCACTCGAGGGCATTGAAAACATTCCTATCATTCGTAAATTCCAAGACGTCTTCCCAGAAGAACTTCCAGGGATTCCCCCTGCTAGAGCTGTCGAATTCATCATCGACTTGAAACCCGGCACCACGCCTATAGCCAAACGACCCTACAAGATGCCGCCACATGAACTCATTGAGCTTAAGGAGGAAATCGACAAATCTCTTGTCAAAGGTTTCATTCGCCCAAGTTGCTCTCCTTGGGGAGCACCTTCTCTCTTTGTTAAGAAGAAGGATGGGACAAACCGATTAGTCCAAGACTACCGTCCTATAAACCAAGCTACCATTCAGAATAAATACCCTCTTCCTCGGATCAATGATCTTTATGATCAACTGGATGGCTCATCAGTGTTCTCCAAACTCGACTTGAGGTTGGGTTACCACCAGATCCGTGTTCGTGAAGAGGACATCCCAAAAACCGCCTTCGTGACTCGGTATGGATCATACGAGTACACCGTCATGTCATTCGGCTTAACGAATGCTCCCGCCACCTTCTCTCGTCTGATGAACTATATATTCATGGATTTCCTCGACAAGTTCGTCGTGGTTTATCTAGATGATATCCTTGTATTTTCCAAGAACGAGGAAGAACATGCTGAACATCTGCGTCTTGTGCTGGAAAAGCTTCGAGAGCATCAACTGTATGCTAAGTATTCCAAGTGTGAATTATGGCTCCCCGAAGTAACCTATCTTGGGCATGTCATCTCCAAGGATGGTATTGCCGTCAACCCTGAACGAGTTCAGGCTATTCTCGATTGGACTCCTCCGAAGAATGTCAAGCAAGTCCGAAGTTTTCTCGGTCTCGCCAGCTATTGCCGTCGATTCGTTGAGAACTTCTCCAAGATTGCCAGGCCCCTGACTAATTTGTTGCATAAGGGTGTCAAGTTCGAATGGACAGACAAGTGTCAGGAAAGTTTCCAAGCGCTCAAAGACAAGTTAACTTCTGCCCCAGTGCTTGCTCCACCTGATACTAAGAAGGACTTCGTCATTTACTGCAACGCTTCCCGTCAAGGATTAGGCTGTGTCCTAATGCAAGAGCGCAGAGTGATTGCTTATGCCTCTCGTCAACTGCGCCCTCACGAAGAAAACTACCCAATTCACGACCTCGAGCTTGCTGCTGTCATTCATGCACTGAAGCAGTGGCGACATTACCTTCTCGATAATCGTTGCAAAATCTTCACCGACCACCAAAGTCTGAAGTATCTGTTTACTCAGCCATATCTGAACCTCCATAAGCAGAGATGGATGGAGACTGTTGCAGACTTTGACGTGGGTATATCTTATACCCCCGACAAGGCTAATGTAATGGCTGATGCCTTGAGCCGCAAGTCTTACTGCAACCACCTCTAGGTTCACAAAGTTCAGCCCTTGCTTGTCGAAGAATTTAGAAAGCTGAACCTTCATATTGTTCCTCCTGGAGCACTCGCTCCCCCTCCCCCAGAGTTTCAGAAGATGAATCTTCGTGTTGTTACTAAGGGTTCTCTAAATACCCTGGCTGTCGTACCAGATCTCGTAGCTGGTATAAAGACTATTCAAGGTTGTGACTCTGAAGTCCATAAGATTAAACGTCATCTAGCAGAAGGAAAGCCCTCCTTCTTCTCTATCGCCGATGATGACGCCTTGTACTTCAAAGGCCGCCTAGTGGTACCACGTTCGAGGAAAAACCTGGATCAGACTAAAGGGGTTATGAAAGAAGCTCATGATATGCCTTTGTCTATTCATCCTGGTAGTACAAAGATGTACCAAGACATCCGCCAAAGATTCTGGTGGTCTAATATGAAGCAGGACATTGCTCGTTATGTTGCTGAGTGTGACGTTTGCCGCCGTATCAAAGCAGAGCATCAAAAGCCTGCTGGAACTCTGCAACCTATCTCTATTCCTGAATGGAAATGGGACCATGTTGAAATGGACTTCGTCACTGGATTTCCCAAATTGCAGAAAGGTAATGATGCTATTCTTGTCGTCATTGACCGGCTTTCTAAAGTTGCACACTTTCTGGCGGTCAAAGAGACAATCACTGCTAGTCAGCTTGCTACTCTCTACATGTCCAGAATTGTTTCACTTCACGGTATTCCACTGGTTATCAGTTCAGATCGTGGCAGCTTATTCACTTCAAGATTCTGGGCAAGTTTCCAAGAAGCTATGGGAACTCACCTATCGTTCAGTATGGCGTTTCATCCTCAGTCGCAAGGACAAGTTGAACGTGTCAACCAAGTTCTCGAAGACATGCTTTGAGCTTGTGTAATTTCCTTCGGCAAGAAATGGGAGGAATCTCTTCCATATGCCGAGTTCTCTTATAATAATAGCTATCAAGCTAGTCTGAAGATGTCCCCCTTCGAAGTGCTATATGGACGGAAGTGTCGAACCCCTCTGAACTGGTCAGAAACTGGGGAACGTCCACTCTTCGGTCCGGATATTATCCAACAGGCCGAAGAACAAGTTCGCATTATTCGCGAGAATCTCAAGACTGCTCAGTCACGTCAGAAAAGTCAGTATGACCGTCATCACCAAGACATGGTCTATCAACCTGGAGAAAAGGCTTATCTTCGAGTTACACCAATGAAGGGTGCTCACCCCTTCGAGATCAAGGGCAAGCTAGCTCCTCGCTATATCGGTCCCTTCACTATTCTCGAAAGGCGTGGAAAAGTGGCATATCAACTGGAGCTTCCGTCAAACCTTTCTCAGGTTCACGATGTGTTCCACGTGTCACAGCTCCGCCGTTGCTTCAAGGATCCAATCCGAGCAGTGGATCATGAAGTGCTCGAATTGCAACAGGACCTCTCCTATAAAGAGCATCTGGTCCGCATTCTCGACCAAGCTGAACGCCGCACACGTCAGAAGGCGATCAAGTTCCTCAAAGTCCAGTGGTCGAATCACTCTGAAGACGAAGCCACTTGGGAACGCGAGGACCGCCTGCGTGATGAATACCCCGCACTGTTTCCTTCTACCTCCTAAATCTCGGGACGAGATTTCTTGTAGTGGAGGAGATTTGTAACGCCCGGATAATTAGGCTACAGTAAAACTCTCTTAATGATGCCATGTCATCTTTGATTACTGTTGCTAAACTTTCGTTAGTTCAAAACAATTCAAAAATCAATTAAAAAAATGGCAAACAATAAAAGTTTTCAAAAGTTAAATCAAAAATGTTCGGGCAGTGCCATAAATTGCATATTTAATTATGGTGTAATAAACACATTTTTATAAAGTGCCTAAGAATTTTAAAATGGATTGAAACAGAAAAGAAAAATAAATAAAAGGAAAAGGAAAACAAAAAACAAAAAAAGGGGAAACACCCCCCCCCACTGGGCTCCGGCCCAGCAGGCCATTGGGCCACCCACCCGGCCGGCCCACCCTCCCCCCACTTCCCTTATCCACCCACCCGGTGGAACCCTAACCCCCACCGACGCCCCACTCGCTTCCCCACTCCCCCACGATCCCCTTCTCCT
>NC_041390.1:122460680-122480465 GCF_002162155.2 Triticum dicoccoides | reverse complement strand
GAGGCCGCCGCCACCTCTTCCCCTGCGCTCACCCGCGTTGCCCTGTCGTTGCCTCGCCGACGCCACCGCCCCCTGTGCCGCTTGCAGTACTACTCGCCGCCCTGCGTCCGTCTTTGCCCGCCACGGCCGGCCGGCGAGTCCCGCCGAAGCCACGGCCTCGCCCCGGCGACCTCCACCTGCCCCTCGGGCTCACCCGCTCGGGCGCTAGCGTCCCAACGCCTGTGCCCGTTGTGGCCAGGGCCGCTGACCACTGGGCCAGTGCCCCTGGCCCTATGACATGTGGGGCCCCAACCTCCACAGAACGTTTTTTTTAAATAACAATAATAAAAATAAAATTAATTAATTGATTAATTAAAGAATTAATTAACTGAATTAATTTTGATTAATTAAAGTAATTAGATAATTAAACTAATTAAACATTAGTTATCTAATTAACCTGGTTAGTTAATTAGCTAATTAATTAGTATGACAATGGGGCCCACCCCCTAATTAATACTAATTAGATTAATTAAATTGTTTAATTAAAGTGTGTCACTGACCAGTGGGACCCACTGGTCAGGTTGACCAGTCAACTCTATTGACTACTGACGTCAGCATGACATCATGATGATGTCATAAATCCAAATTTCGAATTAATTTAAATAATTAATTAAATTCCAGAAAATTATTAAAATCTTTAGAAAATCATATCTTTTAATCCGTAACTCGGATTAAAATATTTTCAACATGAAAGTTGCTCAGAACAACGAGACGAATCCGGATACGCAGCCCGTTCGTCCGCCACGCATCCTTAACATAGCAAACACGCAACTTTCCCCCTCCGGTTCATCTGTCCGAAAACGCGAAACACCGGGAATACTTTCCCGGATGTTTTCCCTCTTCACCAGTACCACCTCGTACCGCATTAGGGCACACCTAGCTTTACACTTTGCCATGTCATGCATCGTCATGCATTTGTTTGCATTGTATTTATTGTTTCTTCCCCCTCTTCTCTCGCTAGACACCGAAACCGACGCCGCTGCTACCCAGTACGACTACGGTGTTGACGACCCCTCTCTCTTGCCAGAGCAACTAGGCAAGCCCCCCCCCCTTGATCACCAGATATCGCCTACTCTTCTCTATACTGCTTGCATTAGAGTAGTGTAGCATGTTACTGCTTTCCGTTAATCCTATCCTGATGCATAGCCTGTCATTGTTGCTACTACAGTTGATACCTTACCTACAATCCTACATGCTTAGTATAGTTTGCTAGTAATTTATCAGTGGCCCTACATTCTAGTCCGTCTGCCATGATATACTGTCGGGCCGTGATCACTCGGGAGGTGATCACGGGTATATACTATATACTTTATACATGATACATGTGATGACTAAAAGACGGGTCGGCTCGTAGGAGTACCCGCGAGTGGATCTTTGTGGCGAAGCGACAGGGAAGGTTGAGACCACCTAGGAGAGAGGTGGGCCTGGCCCTGGTCGGCGTTTGCGGTTATTTCAAGATAACACGTTTAACGAGATCTTGGTATTTGATCTGAGTCTGGCCACTGGCCTATACGCACTAACCATCTACGTGGGGACAGTTATGGGCACTCGACGTCGTGGTATCAGCCGAAGCCTTCGTGACGTCAGCGACTGAGCGGCGCGTGCCGGATTGGAACATAAGCCTGCTCTTGTATTAAGGGGGCTAGTTCTGCTTCCGGCCGCCCTCGCAACGTGCAGGTGTGCAATGGGCGATGGGCCCAGACCCCTGTGCCATAGGGTTTAGACCGGCGTGCTGACCTCTCTATTGTGCCTAGGTAGGGCTGCGACGTGTTGATATTCCGAGGCCGGGCATGGCCCAAAAAAGTGTGTCCGGCCAAATGGGATCGAGCGTGTTGGGTTATGTGGTGCACCCCTGCAGGGAAGTTAATCTATTCGAATAGTCGTGATCTTCGGTAACAGGACGACTTGGAGTTGTACCTTGACCTTATGACAACTAGAATCGGATACTTAATAAAACACACCCTTCCAAGTGCCAGATACAACCCGATGGTCGCTCTCTAACAGGGTGACGAGGAGAGGATCGCCGGGTAGGTTTATGTTACACGATGCTACTTGGTGAACTTACCATCTACTCTCTTCTTCTGCTGCAAGATGGCGGTTACCAGAAGCGTAGTCTTCGAAAGGACTAGCTATCCCCCTCTTATTCCGGAATTCTGCAGTTCAGTCCACATATGATAGCCTTATTCCAGTTGATACCAATGCATACATATGTAGTGTAGCTCCTTGCTTGCGAGTACTTTGGATGAGTACTCACAGTTGCTTTTCTCCCCCTTTTCCCCTTTCCTATACCTGATTGCTGCGACCAGACGTTGGAGTCCAGGAGCCAGACGCCACCGTCGACGATGACTACTACTACTCGGGAGGTGCCTACTACTACGTGCAGCCCGCTGACGGCGACGAGGAGTAGTTTAGGAGGATCCCAGGAAGGAGGCATGCGCCTCTTTCGATATGTATCCCTGTTTGTGCTAGCCTTCTTAAGGCAAACTTGTTTAACTTATGTCTGTACTCAGATATTGTTGCTTCCGCTGACTTCTCTATGATCGAGCTCTTGTATTCGAGCCCTCGAGGCCCCTGGCTTGTAATATGATGCTTGTATGACTTATTTTATTTGTAGAGTTGTGTTGTGATATCTTCCCGTGAGTCCTTGATCTTGATCGTACACGTTTGCGTGTATGATTAGTGTATGATTGAATCGGGGGCGTCACACGTAGGTCTGAAGTAAACTACTCACACATCACCGGAGAGGCCATGGAGTTGATGTAGAGGCCCTCCGTGATCAATGCCCCCTCCGGCGGAGCTCCGGAAAAGGCCCCAAGATGGGATCTCTCGGGTACAGAAGGTTGCGGCGATGGAATTAGGTTTTCGTGGTGCTCCTGGATGTTTGGGGGATACGTGGATATATATAGGAGGAGGAAGTACGTCGGTGGAGCAACGAGGGCCCCACGAGGGTGGAGGGCGCGCCTATGGTGGGTAGGCGCACCCCCTGCCTCGTTGCTTCCTCGGTTGTTTCTTGACGCCCACTCCAAGTCTCCTGGATCATGTTTGTTGAGAAAATCACGTTCCCGAATGTTTCATTAGATTTGGACTCCATTTGATATTCCTTTTCTTCGAAACCCTAAAATAGGCAAAAAAACGGCAATTTGGGTTGGGCCTCCGGTTAGTAGGTTAGTCCCAAAAATGATATAAAAAGTGTAAAATAAAGCCCATTAACATCCAAAATAGATAATATAATAGCATGGAGCAATCAAAAATTATAGATACGTTGGAGATGTATCAAGCATCCCCAAGCTTAATTCCTGCTCGTCCTCGAGTAGGTAAATGATAAAAGATGAATTTTTGATGTGGAATGATTTCTAACGTATTTCTCAATGTAATTTTTCTTTATTGTGTCATGAATGTTCAGATCCGAAAGATTCAAGATAAAGGTTTAATATTGACATAGAAATAATAATACTTCAAGCATACTAACTAAGCAATTATGTCTTTTCAAAATAACATGGCCAAAGAAAGTTATCCCTACAAAATCAAATAGTCCGACTATGCTCTATCTTCACCACACAAAATATTTAAATCATGCACAACCCCGATGACAAGCCAAGAAATTGTTTCATACTTTTGATGTTCTCAAACTTTTTCAATCTTCATGCAATATATGAGCATGAGCTATGGATATAGCACTTTATGTGGAATAGAATGGTGGTTGTGGAGAAGACAAAAAGGAGAAGATAGTTTCACACCAACTAGGCGTATCAACGGTCTATGGAGATTCCCATCAATAGATATCAATGTGAGTGAGTAGGGATTGCCATGCAACAGATGCACTAGAGCTATAAGTATATGAAAGCTCAACAAAAGAAACTAAGTGGGTGTGCATCCAACTCGCTTGCTCATGAAGACCTAGGGCATTTTGTGGAAGCCCATCATTGGAATATACAAGCCAAGTTCTATAATGAAAATTTTCCACTAGTATATGAAAGTGATATCATAGGAGACTCTCTATCATGAAGATCATGGTGCTACTTTGAAGCACAAGTGTGGAAAAAGGATAGTAACATTGTCCCTTTTCTCTTTTTCTCTCATTTTTTATTTGGGCCTTCTTTATTTCTTTCTTTTTGGCCTCTTTTTTTCTTTTTTTTGTCCGGAGTCTCATCCTGACTTGTGCGGGAATCATAGTCTCCATCATCCTTTCCTCACTTGGGACAATGCTCTAATAATGATGATCATCACACTTTAATTTCTTACAACTCAAGAATTACAACTCAATACTTAGAACAAAATATGACTCTATGTGAATGCCTTCAGTGGTGTACCGGGATGTGCAATGATGGATGAGTGACATGTATGAAGAATTATGAACGGTGGCTTTGCCACAAATACGATGTCAACTACATGGTCACGCAAGCAATATGACAATGATGAAGCGTGTCATAATAATGGAACGGTGGAAAGTTGCATGGAAATATATCTCAGAATGGCTATGGAAATGCCATAATAGGTAGGTATGGTGGCTGTTTTGAGGAAGGTATATAGTGGGTTTAATATACCGGCGAAAGTTGCACGATACTAGAGAGGCTAGCAATGGTGGAAGGGAGAGAGTGCGTATAATCCATGGACTCAACATTAGTCATAAAGAACTCACATACTTATTGCAAAAATCTATTAGCTATCGAAACAAAGTATTACGCGCATGCTCCTAGGGGGGTAGATTGGTAGGAAAAGACCATTGCTCGTCCCCGACCGCCACTCATAAGGAAGACAATCAATAAATAAATCATGATCTGACTTCATCACATAACGGTTCACCATACGTGCATTCTATGGGAATCAAAAACTTCAACACAATTATTTCTCAAATTCACAACTACTCAACTAGCATGACTCTAATATCACCATCTTCATATCTCAAAACAATTATCAAATATCAAACTTCTCATAGTATTCAATGCACTTATATGAAAGTTTTTATATTATAGCAAATTTCCATGTTGTTCCAAAGGACTCTCAAAATAATATAAGCGAAGCATGAGAGATCAATTATTTCTATAAAATAAAACCACCACCGTGCTCTAAAAGATATAAGTGAAGCACTAGAGCAAAAACTATATAGCTCAAAAGATATAAGTGAAGCACATAGAGTATTCTAATAAATTTCAAATCATGTGAGTCTCTCTCAAAAGGTGTGTACAGAAAGGATGATTGTGGTAAACTAAAAATCAAAGACTCAAATCATACAAGACGCTCCAAGCAAAACACATATCATGTGGTGAATAAAAATATAGCTCCAAGTAAAGTTACCGATTGACGAATACGAAAGAGGGGATGCCTTCTAGGGCATCCCCAAGCTTAGGATTTTTGGTGTCCTTGAATTTTACCTTGGGGTGCCATGGGCATCCCCAAGCTTAGGCTCTTGCCACTCCTTGTTCCATAATCCATCAAATCTTTACCCAAAACTTGAAAACTTCACAACACAAAACTCAAAATAGAAAATCTCGTGAGCTCCATTAGCGAAAGAAAACAAAACACCACTTCAAGGTACTGCAATGAACTCATTCTTTATTTATATTGGTGTTAAACCTAATGTATTCCAACTTCTCTATGGTTTATAAGCTCTTTTACTAGCCATAGATTCATCAAAATAAGCAAACAACACAAGAAAAACACAATCTGTCAAAAACAGAATAGTCCGTAGTAATCTGTATCTAACACAACTTCTAGAACCCCCAAAATTCTAAAATAAATTGCTGGAGGTGAGAAATTTATCTATTAATCATATGCAAAAAGAATTAACTAAATAGCACTTTCCAAATAAAAATGGCTGCAATTCTCGTGAGCGCTAAAGTTTCTATTTTTTACAGCAAGATCAAAAAGACTTTTCCCAAGTCTTCCCAAAGGTTCTACTTGGCACAGACACTAATTAAACACAAGAAACACAACCAAAACATAGGCTAGATAAATTATTTATTGAATAACAATAACAAAAAATATTGGGTTGTCTCCCAACAAGCGCTTCTTTTTAAAGCCTTATAGTTAGGCATAAGATTTCAACAATGCTCGCATGAAAGACAAGAATTGAAGCACAAAGAGAGCATCATAAAACACGTGACAAACACATATAAGTCTAACATACTTTCTATGAATAGGCATCTTATAGGCAAACAAATTATCAAGGCAAGCAAAAACTAGCATATGCAAGGAAGCGGAAAGAAACAATGGCAATCTCAACATAACGAGAGGTAATTTAGTAACATGAAAATTACTACCACCATATTTTCCTCTCTCATGATAATTACATGTAGGATCATAATCAAATTCAACAATATAGCTATCACAAAACATATTCTTACCACGATCCACATGATATGCAAAGTTGGCACTCTTCTAAAATAGTGGGATTAACATTAGCTAAAGTCATGACCTCGCCAAACCCACTTTTATCAAAAACTTCATAAGATTGAACATTCTCCAAATATGTGGGATCTAAAGTTGACACTCTTCCAAACCCACTTTCAATATTATTGCAAACATTATAATCAATCTCATATTCATCATGGGGCTTAAATAAATTTTCAAGATCACAAGAAGAATCACCCCAATCATGATCATTGCAACAAGTAGTAGACATAGCAAAACTAGCATCCCCAAGCTTAGGGTTTTGCATATTATAAGCACAATTGACATTAATAGAATTTATACTATCATCATTGCAATTATGCTTTCTATTCAAAGATCCATCATGAATCACTCCATAAGGTACTTCATCACAATTTTCAGATTCACGAATTTCAAGCAAAACTTCATAAAGATAATCTAGTGGACAAAACTCACTAGCAATTGGTTCATCATAATTGGATCTCTTAAAAAGATTAGCAAGCGGATGAGGATACATAGATCTTAGGTTCTCTGTTTAGCAATAAATAAACAACTATTCCAACCAAACGAGCCAAGTAAGTCATCAAAGCAAATGGAAAGACGAACAGAAGAATGGCGAATAAAACGGCAAGGGTGAAGTGGGGGAGAGGAAAACGGGAGGCAAATGGCAAATAATGTAATGCGAGGGATAAGAGTTTGTGATGGGTACTTGGTATGTCTTGACTTGTGCGTAGACTCTTCGGCAACGGTGCCAGAAATGGCTCGTTGTCGGGAGTCAAATCTTGACTTGACTTGGCGCGAATCTCCCCGACAACAGCGCCAGAAATCCTTCTTGCTACCTCTTGAGCACTGCGTTGGTTTTCCCTTGAAGAGGAAAGGGTGATGCAGCAAAATAGCGTAAGTATTTCCCTCAGTTTTTGAGAACCAAGGTATCAATCCAGTAGGAGATCACGCTCGAGTCCCACGCACCTACACAAACAAATAAGAACCTCGCAACCAACGTGATAAAGGGGTTGTCAATCCCTTCACGGTCACTTACGAGAGTGAGATCTGATAGATATGATAAGATAATATTTTTGGTATTTTTATGATAAAGAGAAATAAAGATGCAAAGTAAAATAAACGGCAAAGGAAATAACTAAGTGTTGGAATATTAATATGATGGAACATAGACCCAGGGGCCATAGGTTTCACTAGTGGCTTCTCTCAAGAGCATAAGTATTACGGTGGGTAAACGAATTACTGTCGAGCAATTGATATAATTGAGCATAGTTATGAGAATATCTAGGTATGATCACGTATATAGGCATCACGTTCGCGACAAGTAGACCGAAACGATTCTGCATCTACTACTATTACTCCACACATCGACCGCTATCCAGCATGCATCTAGAGTATTAAGTTCATAAGAACAGAGTAATGCTTTAAGTAAGATGACATGATGTAGAGGGATAAACTCATGCAATATGATATAAACCTCATCTTTTTATCCTCCATGGCAACAATACAATACATGTCGGTTCCCTTTCTGTCACTGGGATCGAGCACCGCAAGATTGAACCCAAAGCTAAGCACTTCTCCCATTGCAAGAAAGATCAATCTAGTAGGCCAAACCAAACTGATAATTCGAAGAGACTTGCAAAGATAAACCAATCATACATAAAAGAATTCAGAGGAGATTCAAATATTGTTCAAAGATAAACTTGATCATAAACCCATAATTCATCGGATCTCGACAAACACACCGCAAAAGAAGATTACATCGAATAGATCTCCAAGAAGATCGAGGAGAACTTTGTATTGAGATCCAAAGAGAGAGAAGAAGCCATCTAGCTAATAACTATGGACCCGTAGGTCTGAAGTAAACTACTCACAGATCACCAGAGAGGCCATGGAGTTGATGTAGAGGCCCTCCGTGATCAATGCCCCCTCCGGCGGAGCTCCGGAAAAGGCCCCAAGATGGGATCTCTCGGGTACAGAAGGTTGCGGTGGTGGAATTAGGTTTTCATGGTGCTCCTGGATGTTTGGGGATACATGGATATATATAGGAGGAGGAAGTACGTCGGTGGAGCAACAAGGGGCCCACGAGGGTGGAGGGCGCGCCCAGGGGGTAGGCGCGCCCCCTGCCTCGTGGCTTCCTCGGTTTTTTCTTGACGCCCACTCTAAGTCTCCTTGATGATGTTTGTTGAGAAAATCACGTTCCCGAAGGTTTCATTCTGTTTGGACTCCGTTTAATATTCCTTTTCTTTGAAACCCTAAAATAGGCAAAAAAAACAGCAATTTGGGCTGGGCCTCCGGTTAGTAGGTTAGTCCCAAAAATGATATAAAAGTGTAAAATAAAGCCCATTAACATCCAAAATAGATAATATAATAGCATGGAGCAATCAAAAATTATAGATACGTTGGAGACGTATCATCGTCTCGCCATCTATTGCTTCTACGACTATCGCTACCGCTTAGTGATAAAGTAAAGCAATTACAGGGCGATTGCATTGCATACAATAAAGCGACAACCATATGGCTCCTGCCAGTTGCCGATAACTCCGTTACAAAACATGATCATCTCATACAATAAATATAGCATCATGTCTTGACCATATCACATCATAACATGCCCTGCAAAAATAAGTTAGACGTCCTCTACTTTGTTGTTGCAAGTTTTACGTGGCTGCTACGGGCTGAGCAAGAACCGTTCCTACCTACGTATCAAAACCACAACGATAGTTCGTCGAGTTAGTGTTGTTTTAACCTTCACAAGGACCGGACGTAGCCACACTCGGTTCAACTAAAGTTGGAGAAACTCACACCCGCCAGCCACATGTGTGCAAAGCACGTCGGTAGAACCAGTCTCGCGTAAGCGTACACGTAATGTCGGTCCGGGCCGCTTCATCCAACAATACCGCCGAACCAAAGTATGACATGCTGGTAAGCAGTATGACTTGTATCGCCAACAACTCACTTGTGTTCTACTTAAACCTGGCTCGGATGCCACTGTTGGGTAACGCTGTAATTTCAAAAAAATTGCGCACACGCAAGATCATGGTGATGCACAGCAACGAGAGGGGAGAGTGCCGTCCACGTACCCTCGTAGACCATTAAGCGGAAGCGTTATGACAACGCAGTTGATGTAGTCGTACGTCTTCACAATCGACCGATCCTCAGTATCGAACGTACGGCACCTTCGTGTTCAGCACACGTTTAGCTCGGTGACGTCCCGCGAACTCACGATCCAGTAGAGCTCGAAGGATAGTTTTGTCAGCACGACAGCGTGGTGACGTTGTTGATGAAGCTACCGTCGCAGGGCTTTGCCTAAGCACCGCTCCAGTATGACCGAGGTGGATTATGGTGGAGGGGGGCACCGCACACGGCTGGGAGAGATCAATGATCAACTTGTGTGTTCTATGGTGCCCCCTGCCCCCGTATATAAAGGAGCAAGGGGGGAGTCCGGCCGGCTCTGTAGGGCACGCCAGAAGGAGGAGTCCTCCTCCTAGTAGGAGTAGGACTCCCCTCTTTCCTACTCCTACTAGGAGGGGGAAAGGAAGGGGGAGAAGGAGAAAGAAAGGGCCCCCCTTCCAAGTCCAATTCGGACCAGAGGGGGAGGGGGCATGCGGCCTGCCCTGGCCGGCCCCTCTCTCTCTCCACTAGGGCCCAACAAGGCCCATTAACCCCGGGGGGGGGGGGGTTCCGGTAACCCCTCCCGCACTCCGGTAAAATCCCCATTTCACCCGGAACTCTTCCAATGTCCAAATGTAGGCTTCCAATATATCAATCTTTATGTCTCGACCATTTCGAGACTCCTCGTCATGTCCGTGATCATATCCAGGACTCCGAACTACCTTCGGTACATCAAAACATATAAACTCATAATACTGATCGTCACAGAACTTTAAGCGCGCGGACCCTATGGGTTCGAGAACTATGTAGACATGACCGAGACACGTCTCCGGTCAATAACCAATAGCGGAACCTGGATGCTCATATTGGTTCCTACATATTCTACGAAGATCTTTATCGGTCAAACCGCATAACAACATACATTGTTCCCTTTGTCATCGGTATGTTACTTGCCCGAGATTCGATCGTCAGTATCTCAATACCTAGCTCAATCTCGTTACCGGCAAGTCTCTTTACTCGTTCTGTAATGCATCATCCCACAACTAGCTCATTAGTTGCATTGCTTGCAAGGCTTATAGTGATGTGCATTACCGAGAGGGCCTAGAGATACCTCTCCGACAATCGGAGTGACAAATCCTATTTTTGATTTATACTGTGATGGGTTCGTTTCATTCTTTGCTCCATCATTGCATTTTACAAAGATTAAAAATTCTATATTTTTCTCTTCGCGAAACAAAAATTGATTAATGTTGCATGAGTAGTATTCTTATGAGGATTAAGATGGAGACATATCCCATATAGAGAAAAGTAACTTGTTAGTGTGGTGTCCTTGGAAACATGAACAAGATGTTGGTATTTGTCATAATAACATAGAAACATGAGATGGAGATATCTTTATTTAAATATTTAAATAATTGTATTTTCCCAATACGTTAGGAAGATGGATGAATGAGGTCAGTTTTTGGAGTTCATAATGCAATCAGAGCATCACAAAGGTTGAACAATACAATATTTGAAGGGATGAAGAATCCATTTTTAATTTCTTGGTAGAGGGATTAATGAGTCGACTAAGTAACTTCGAACTAACTACTATATTTTTAAAATAGGTGTAATTTTGCAATGGATGATTTGAATATGTGAGGATCTTGACCCATGCATATTGGGTTAGAGTTTGTGATATCCTTCCGTTGCAACACACGGGCATTTTTGCTAGTTTTGAAAAAAATGTCTAGAAATTTCAAAATGTCTGCATCTTTTTAGAAGTTTTTTAAATTTTCAAAAAATGCTCCTGTGTTTCAACAAAAATATAAATAAAGAAATAATTTTCATTTTGGAAAAATGTTCATTAATTTTAAAAAATTGTTCCTAATTCAAAAAAATGTTCATGATTTTTTCGCATGTAATTTAAAAAATTGTTCTCATTCTTCAATAATTGTTCAAAATGAAAAAAGTTCCCATTTACAAAACTTTCTCAGCAATTCAACAAACTTTCACTTTTTCAAAAATCAATAATTTTTAAAAATGTTTGGGTTTATGAAAAATTGTTCGGTATTTCAAAAAATATTTCTCATTTCAAATTTTGATCACAAATGAAAAAATTATTCGCGGTTTCAAAAAATGTTTGCTTTAGTGTTGCTACAGATAAAACTAAACGCTATAGTGTTGCTACTGAGAAAATCGGTCGCTATAGTGTTGCAGGAGGAAAAACAGACCGCTACAGTCGAAACCCAAGTCGCCCAAAGTCATACCCCAGGGAGTGACACACGAGGAGTCCCGCGCTAGACTGGGATTTACCTAGCTTAAGGGGTTGCTCTACAATCCAGGCTTCTTCCCTCCAAGAATGTATATAGTGATATATGAGCCCTTCGATATGAAACTGAGAGATGAGAGGAGGCTGGAAGCTAGATTGGTGAAACATTTGCAAGGCGGATCGATATTGTGCTGAAATCAACCCACACTCCATCTTTTTCTTCCAGATCATTTTTTTAATGCGGGGTTCTCTCCCATCATTGAATTCTTTTTTTTTTCAAATATAAAAGTGGTCATATATGTTTATGTCTGAATTCAGTTTTTCTTTGACCAATAGTTTGTTTTTGACAGGATGTTCTAAACAAGATCAACACTAATTATTATTATTATTTGACTTTCAAACTTAACGATAAATTTGTTGTAAGTACATAAAAGTGGCTCCACAACATAGTTCGTCCGCTAGCAAAAAGAAAACAACTACTCTCGCGGCATGATAATGCTCAGGTGCCTAGCTCCTGCCGTGACCCAAAGTTTGGCTTCATCTTGGGTTACTTTTAGAATGTAGAAGGGCGGCATTGATTTCTTCCAGAAGACTCTAGCGTTTCTCTCTTTCCAAATGACCCAACCGACAAGCATGGTAAGGGAAGCTATAGCCTTCCGATTGGCCGTGTTGGGTTTTGCTATATTTTGTCCACCAATGCTTGATGTAGCGCTCTGCCCGCCATTGATGGATCTCCATAGCCCCTGGGCCAAGCCAGTCCTTTACCAATCTCCATACGCGCAAGGTGAACCTACACCGAAAGAACATGTGCGCGGATGTCTCGTTGGGCCTCCTGCAAAGGGTGCATAGTCCGTAATTCTCCCAACCTCGCTTCTCCAATCTATCTGTCGTCCATATCATGTTTTGAATCGCCAGCCGGGAGAAGAACTTGACCTTGGGAGGTGCCCAAACCTTCCAAATTGTCTTGTTCATGGTGGTCATCATGCAGCCCAAGAATTGGATCCTATAAGCAGATGCTGCCGAATACTCACCATTCCCCTCAAATTTCCAAGATATGTCGTCAACAATGTTCGGTAAAAGCTGAAATTGCTCCAAACGACCCAAAGGTCCACAAACTCCACAATGTGGTTGATCGATAGGATGATGGAAGGGTGGATCTTGCGCACAAAAGCATTGTCTCGAAGTGCATCCCACACCACCCACTTCTTCCGCTTAGAAGCCGCGACGATGGCGGGGCGATATCCTTCGGTTTTTTCCCTCTCAACCATGGCGCCTCCCAGAAAGGCGCCTTCCCTCCATTTCCTACAGTAATGACAGTGGAAGCGTAGAAGAGGTCCATATCCACCTTCGAGCATGGGTTTCCTAAGCCCACCCATAATCTATAAGGGTCCTTCCATCTCAACCTTAGAGCTCTTGCAAATTTCCCCAAGTGTAGGACCCCAAGCCCGCCGAGATGCGTAGGGCGGCAAACAGTCTCCAAGTTGACCTTGCATTTTGCACCTAAAGTTTGGCTCTGGGCAGACCAGAGGAAAGCACGCTCAATTCTATTAATGTTGAGCAACACGCCAGGGGGCGTTGAGGGAGGTGATGTGATAGACGACTTGTGAAGTGAGGATGGATTTGACCAAGGTTGTCTAACCAATTGTGGTGATGTTTCTCCCTTGCCATGGAGGAAGCTTCGCAACAACCTTACCCTCAAGGTGTTGGAAATCCACCCTTTTCAGCTGCCAAATGGATAGCGGGAGACCCATATACTTCAATGGGAAAGATGTCCGCGAGGCGAGCATGCTATAAAGTATGTCGTCAAGGTTTAGGTTGCCGCACCGAATAGCAACGACGAAGCTCTTCTGAAAGTTGGTGGACAGACCAGTGACCTCACCAAAGGCACTAAGTATGGCCGCATGGTTGTCCACGTCTTCCCGTGATGGGGAGATGAAGATCGCCGCGTCGTCGGCATACAGGGAGGTACAGATAGTAGATCCACGCCCTCAAATCTTGTGGAGCAGGTTGTGACTTGTGGCAACATCGAGGAGCTGCTGCAAGGGGTCGGTCGTGAGGACAAAGAGAAGGGGGGAGAGGTAGTCCCCTTGTCTGAGCCCTTGAACATGGTAGGTGGTGGGCCCGACAATACCGTCGAGGTGGAAGCGCGAAGAGGACGTGCATAAGAGGGCCGCCACCCAATCCCGAAAGCGGTCCAGAAAGCCCAGCCGGTGGAGTAGGTCAAGGATGTACTCCCATCACACTGAGTCAAAGGCCTTCCTGATATCCAACTTGAAGAACAACGATGGTGTTTTGTTTCTGTGGAGGTGTCGCGCGAGATTTCTGACGTACATGAAGTTGTCGTGGATGCTCCATTTCTTGATGAAAGCACTCTGCGCCGTGGAGACAAGGTTGTTCATGAAAGGGCCAAGACGGGCCGCCAACACCTTGGCGATGATTTTAGCAATAGGATGGATGAGGCTAATGGGGAGGAAATCCCCGATCTCTTCCGCCCCATCCTTCTTTGGGATGAGCACAATGTTGGTCGAGTTGAGCCAGTGAAGATTTGTCATTTGAAGGCTACCGAATACATCCGCTTTGATAATGTGCCTAACATTTCTTGAAGAAGCTTCCCGTGAATCCATCCGGTCATGGGGCCTTGTCGCCCGGCATAAGATTAATGGCAGCTTTGACCTCGTCTTCAATGATGTCGTCATCAATGCCGGTGAGGTCAACCGCCCTAAGGTTCAGGTTTTCCCAGTTTATGTCCCACGGTTTGGGTTGTCCCCCTCCCATACTACTCGCAAAGTGGTCATGGATAATTTTCTCTTTTTCCTCATGGTTCGTGATCCATCCAGAATTCTTCTTGAGCTTGTGGATGTGATTCTTTCTTCGTCTCGAGTTGACCCTGAGGTGATTTTTTTTGGTATTGGCGTCCCCCTCTTTGATGTTAGCAATGCGAGCACATTGTTTTTTGCGTGCCCTCTCAACCGCAGCCAGGCTGACGACACGGCGCCTAAGGCGAGCCCGAAGGTCCCTCCCTCCCACCGAAAGGACGCGCGTCTCTTGGGCAATGTCAAGATGAAGGATGACGAGAAGGGCCGCATGAAGTTGCAACTTTGCCTTGGAGAAGAGCCCATCACTCCACTTGGACAAATGCCGCCCCGATTGCTTGAGCTTATGGAAAACCGTCGACATGGCTCCATGTGGGCACACGGTTCCTCCCAAGCCTCGGACATGATATCAAAGAAGCCTGGAGGCAAGTCCAGAAATTCTCGATTCGTAAGCATCTTGGTCTCTTTGACCCCCGGTCATCGACAAGGAGAAGGGGGGAATGGTCCGAGAGCGAAGAAGAAATGGCGTGAAGCACATGTTGTAACCCTGTCACTCCCTCATACATTGGTCCCGCACACATTTGCTTTCGCACCAAATAAAGCATCCGGTGCACAAATTGAGCCGGTGCACCAGACGTGATCGTGCTTCATGTCCAACAGGTTGCTCCTTCACTTTGCCTTGCCCTACCCCCTACCTTCGTCCCGTCCCGTGCACCTCTCCTCTCGCGAGCACTGCACGAGACAACAACGGAAACAAAACCCACCCAGCGGATCCACGCCTCCGTCCACCAGGCCACGCAGCCTCCGGCAGCGGAACGCCCGGCCGCCGCACCACGCGACCCCCCGACGTGTCCTCCCCACACCCCGTCCACCACGCCACGCCGCGCCCGACGCCGCCCGTACGTACTCTACGTTGGAAATGATCGACGCGACACAGGCAGCGGCAGCACGCAGCAGCAGCAGCCCGCCCGCCTGCGACCGTCATGTGGTCTGCCTGTCTCGGGCACTTTGACCGCATGGGCGCGCTTCAATGCGGCCGCAGCGCACCGCGCCACGCCATCCCTGCACAGCGCAAGACGCACACATGGCCGATCTGATCGCAGCGGGAAAAGTCTGGGCCGGCAGAATAGCGCCGTTAACCGTCCCGTCCCTCTCAGGCGCCGCTGCAGGTAACATTTTCTATTTCCCGGCCGTTGCATTTGCGGTCTTGCAGTCGGAACGGTGCCCGCCATGTGACCCTGCAGACTTTTTCGCCGCATTGTCAAGTTGCGCGAAAGGAAAATGAATTTGCTCCTGTCCTTGCATCGTGCGATATTCGTTATATATACATATATGAGCATGGCATTGATTATATATCTGCTGCTCGCCGGTCCAGACCTGGAAAATGTACGCCTGCTTGCTGCTTAATGATTGCATGGGATGCTTAGTTTGGTCGGGCAGGAGATTCAGGCACGGATGGTTCCTTGGACATTGGTTCCGTCACAATCATTGGGACGAGACGACCAAGTCATGGCGGCGATGATTTATAATAACGCTGATTGATCAAAGATTAGTAGCAGTTCGTTAAAGCACAGGTAGTAGGATGGAAGTCGGGATGCTGCTTCTGAATCTTCCCTCCTCCTGAAGCTGTCAACCATACTGTACCGTTCAATATCTCTGCACATGGGCCTGCTTCTTCACTTGTATATAATCCAATAACCCATGCTCAGTCCACATTCCTCAAGCCATACATTTCTTCCCCATTATTCGCATGTTCCAATGGCGGTGCAATGCATCTGAAATTTCAGGGAAACCTGCCCTTCACACTGAATGAAATTAGGAAAATGGTTCCCTCGGTCAACCAGTTCAAGCACTCCTACATTGCATAACAAAGTTGCATTAAACAGACTCTACAAGCTTATAGCTTTCTTAAATCAAAACACACAAGCCGGCCCGCTCTTCCGCGAAATTTCCCGGCGATCGGTCGTACAGTTGCCGTTGCTTCAGAGGGATGTTTGACGCCGATGTCTTACAGCTCGACGAGGGAACCGGAGCATGAGTGCTGAGGCAACCAACCATCGCCGCGTCACTGTCGACTCCTCCTATTTTCAGCTGCGCCAAACCAAACCGTCCGTCTCACGACAGCCCGACGATCAGTCCGGTTTTGTTCCAAAGCCAAGACCGCAATTGCCGCAGGATCCTTCCTTCTTCCCCTGTCCCTGTCGTGCCCATTTATATCTCCCACGCACGAGGATCCTCTACCGTTCGGCAGCCTGCCGTTCTACCACTGACATGTGGGCCTGTGGGAAGCCTGGCCCACATGTCAGCGGCCCAACGTCACCTAGCGCACGGCAGAGGAGCCGTGTCCTCACGCCAACATGTTACTCCACTGCAAAACCTTGCCTTGGGTTTCTTTATTATAGATATAGTATAGTAGTAGAAGAGAAATGCTCAGTGAATTTCCTAAATGAACAATCTCTCTGTATGCAGGCGCAGCGTGCTTCATGAGAGCAGCTCTTGTTGAAGACGATAACCAAAATTTGATGAACAGTCTGTTACAGGCAAAGTCGGAAGTGGAGAGTGCGGTGCAGATGCAGGATGCAGTGTTTCAGAGTTCTTAGCCAGGCTGGAGATATCCTTACTCTTGCACCAGATCATCTGCACAGATGCCCCAGTTGTATTTTGTCTTGATGTCAAGAAAAACGGATCCCTACAGTTGATCGGAGAGACAGTGTAACTTCATTTGGCAGATTCCGCTTTGATCTGCATCCTTGCTATCTTTGCCCGGACAACCCACACCGCTTGCATTCACAAGCTTTGCACCATGTTAACTCATGCTCTCCACAAATGCAATGCAATGCAGTACATGATGTTCCGATGCGGAAACTCGGTGTCGATTTTAAAGGATCTGAACCGTCTTCAGTAAAATGCCCACAAAGTTCATTTGAAATTGCTGTGTTCCGAGCTCAGATATCAACTGAAAACCAAGCCAAGCCTTAACTCATTTTTTCTACAATTGCAATGTACTCCCTTCGTTCACAAATATAAGATGTTTTGGATATTTTCATACGGACGACATACGGACTAAACTGAGTGAACAAACACACTAAAATGTGTCTACATAAATCCGATTTCAGAAAGAACTTATACCATCTTATATTTGTGAACGGGGAGAGTACTTGATAACAACACTGCTGAAGATACTAGCCAAATTTTGCCGAACAACCTGCGACAGGCCAGTGAGACTGCGATTCATATTCAGCCTGCAACTTTTCTGAATTTTTGGCTTGGTTTGCAATTGCTGTAAAAATGATGAAAACCAAAGTTTGATGAACAGCATGTTACAGGCAAAGTCAGAAACGGAGAGTGCAGTGCAGATTCAGGATGCAGTGTTTCAGAATTTTTAGCCTGGCTGGAGATATTCTTACTCTTACACCAGATCATATGTACAAACGCTCCAATCATATCTTGTCTGGATGTTCATAGAAATGCGTTTCTACAGTTGTTCAGAGAGCCGATCTGACTTTCTTTGGCAGATTCTGCTTTATTCACCTTGCTATCTTTGCCCGGACCACTAGCATATCGCTTGCATTACAAGCTTGCAGCAATGTTAATTCATGCTCTCCCCAAATGCAATGCAATGCATAATGTTCCATTACAAGCTTGCACCAATGTTAACTCATTCTCTCCCCAAATGCAAGGTAATGCAATGCACAATGTTCCCAAGCGGAAACTCGGTGTCGACTTATAAGGATCTGGACTGTCTTCAGTAAAATGCCCGCAAAGTTCACTTGAAAGCGCTCCGTTCAGAACCCGGATATCAACCGAAAACCAAACCAAACCCTAACTCAGTTTCTCCACAATGGCAATGTACTTGATAAGAACACTGCTGAAGGTGTTAGCCAAATTTTCCTGAACAGCCTGTGACAAGCCAGTGAGACTGCAGTTCATAACCAGGCTGCAGCATTTTCTTGAATCTTTAGTCTGGCTGAATATGTTCTCACTCTTGCACCAGATCAGCTGTGCAAATGTTCTAAATGTACTGCTCGAGTGCTTGTCTCGGTGTTAATAAAAGATGATATCTGCAGTATCCTTTCATTTATTCGGCATATATCCTGCTTGAAACCAGCACCCTTGCTATCTTTGCCCGGACCACCAACATGGCAACATGGCATCGCTCGCCATCACAGCTTGCACCAGTGTTAACTCATCCCCTCCAAAAACTAAGTGCAATTCAGTAAAATGAACCAGAGGATACCAATGTTTCAAACGCGAAGGCCCGCGTCGATGTCAAATAACTGAACTACCTTCTGTAAAATGCGCGTAAAACTTTCGATGAATTCATGCATTCCAAACAGATCTCATATGAACCAGAGGATCTCTGATATGAACTGAAACATATAGAGAGAAGGAGGGAGACCAATGCAGTGCTAAAAGATATTACTAGCTCAGTAAAAATATGGCATATGATAGCCTCAGGATCTCATATGGTTAACACCGAACACCTCAAAATCCCTAGCACAAACTCAAACTGCTACTACCTCTCTCCCTCACTCACGCACGCACACACACTGAAATTCCTAGAACCAGAGGGGGTGAAAAAGGAACACCCACAGTTCTTCCCATTCAGCTCACGCTCAGCAGTAATAAAAAAAAGTTACTACGAAGCTAGGAGATCCCTATCCTAACCCTCGCTCCGGCGACCGACTCCTCTTCGGCCTGCCACTGTATGTACATTGCAAGTCCGCCCAGCGCCCGGGGGTAAATCTGTCAGAATGGGGACGAATGAAGGGCAGAGTTCTCCAGCGGCAGGCGAAGAAGGTGCGGAGGCAGGGGCCGGAGCCTAGCACTCGTCGGCGTAGGGGTCGTCGGAGAGGCGGACGAGGAGGCGGCGGAAGTCGGCGACGGGGCAGGGGATGCGGAGCGCGCCGGGGTGGCCGTAGCCGTACTCCTGGGCGGCGCGCAGGAGCAGCGCCGCGAAGGCCGGCCGGCCCAGCAGGTCCGCGCGCACCGCGAACCGCTCCACGGGCCCGCCCTCCTCGCCGACGCACACCGGCACGTGCCCCTGCGGCACCTTGGCGCAGCCGCCGCCGGCCGCCGACGCGGACTGCTTCGGCGCGCGGAGCTGCCGGTACGCCGTGGCGGCAGCCGCGGAGGAGGAGTCGGCCGCGGCGACGCGGGAGAGCCGTCGGAAGAGGCGCTTCATGGCGCTGGAGGCGG
>NC_041390.1:122457333-122460389 GCF_002162155.2 Triticum dicoccoides | reverse complement strand
GGGGGGGGAGAGCGCAGGGGTCAAGGCGTTGGTTTGTTTGCAGTGGACGGACGGAGTGGTATTGGGTGGGGGGTGCTGCGGCCCGTCCTACTTTATAGAGGCGTAGGGGGCTCGTTGTCACTTTTCTGCCATTTCTATCTTTTTTTTGTGCAGGGGACCTTTTATTCCTTGGTGCAATGTATTTTTAACAGAAAAAACTACCCATATGTAGACGCTCATACATACGCACACATATAATATACTTCCTTCGTCCCATAATATAAGAGCGTTTTTTAGACTACTCATCAGATGTAGACGGTTGAACATATGCAGTATACATACAAGACACTAGTGTCAAAAACACTTTTATATTATGAGACGGAGGGAGTATACTACGTTGTTCCTTATTACTTCGCACACGGCTGAATTTCTATCCTGTCACGGTACTTTCAAAGATGTTTTTGGACGGTACAATTTTTGCAAAAAATTGAGTATTCTTAATTAATGTAGCATATCCTCATAAATAAGTGAATAATTCTATTGAATATATTTCATTGATAAGAATATCGTACGAAATCTAACATTAAGAGGGTGTCTGGATACGTTTTAGTCTCATGACTAAAAGTAATGGAACTAAAATTTGCTAGCCTCACCCATGCTTGGATCCAAATACTAAAGGGACTAAAATCAAGTTAATGAGCATTTATTATCCTTCAAACCCTCCAATTCAGAACTTGCATGTGTTAAAGGAGATGAGTTAAATGAATAGAGAGGGGACTAATCCACATTTTAATAGGAATACCGCTGACTAAAACATTTTAGTCTCAAGACTAGTTTTAGCACCTCTTTAGTCAGGGGTGCTTGGAACTTTAGCCTCTTAGAGAATACTGCTGACTAAAATAAGTCCCTTGGATCCAAGCACCCTCTAACTCAAATTCTGTGTGCCTCCAATGAGTAATTCAATTCAACATCTATCTATTTCTTCATACTCTCGTGCATCATTCATTTCTATAAAATCTGTTTACTTTTTTCTCCTATGACTTATTCAAAGACATTACTATGAAAAATACCATGTTTTCAAATTATGTTGGAGTCCACCATACTGACATTCTCACCAAATGGGTGGGTCATTGCAATCCTTCATTTTCCTTGTCACGTGAATCAAAGGAAGTCCTAGAATTACCACGCAAGAAGTGCAATGCCAAACTCTTTAGTGCCACACTAACATCCTAATTCTAACCTTTCGTTCTTTTGACTTTGATTTGAGAGGGTTGGTAGAATATTTGGATTTCTACCACCAACGTAATCACCTTAGCACGGAAAAATGGTAATTTGCATAAAAAAGACTTCGAGAAGAGATAAAGAGAGGGGGATCCAAGTTTCAACGAATTACCCTTCCCATCCATCGACTTCGGGTCGAAGATTTTGGTTGATTGGTCATGTCACTGGTATGGGTACTTGAATACATCATCGTTGTAGGCGGGGCGCGCGGATGAGCCCTTAGGTGCTAGAGGAGCAGCACGCACGTCGACTCATTTGCCTTCACCATGTGGTCGACACTACCAAGGCGGAAGTAGAGTCCGCAACCATGGGGATGTAGCCACGTGTAGGATAGATAGAGGAAACTGGAGAGGGCTTGATAGTGAATTTCTGTGTGTGGGAGAGAGAGAGACTGGGGACGAAGATGAATGTTACATGTTAGCCCTCATAGCATATGAGAGCAAAGATCAATCGGTGGTTGGATTTTCCATTTCCCTATACGACAAACAAGATTTTACTTCCACAAGGTTAGGAGTGGTGGGTTTGTGAACACTTGGTACTTCCTACGTCCGAAAATACTTGTCATCAAAATAGATAAAAGAAAGTGTATCTAGACGTATTTTAGTTCTAGATACATTCTTTTTTGTTCATTTTGATGACAAGTATTTCCGGACGGAGGGGGTACCATTTTTGGGACTAAGTGGTTAAGGTTCATTTTAGACAACAATAGAGAATTATAGCCAAAGATAAACCTGCCCCAACAATGCCCCTCGTACATGTTCGCCTATGCTCTTGCGAGTTGAAGGGCGACTAGGGTTTCTCGCCTCCTGTCGAGGGCGCCGCAGCTCTACCCTGTCTCATGTGGCGTTAGGCATGAAGGTGCGGTGGAGTCGGCCCTTGCCGACGGGAGGGCTCCTCCTTCGTTTTTAGGTGTCTTTTGTGTGTGTGTGTGTGTGTGTGTGTGTGTGTGTGTGTGTGTGTGTGTGTGTGTGTGTGTGTGTGGTTTGAGTTATGTCTAGGAAGAAGAGGTGGCAGCGGCTCCATGAAGATGGAATAAGTTTCTCCTTAGCCTAGCCCCGATACCGGCGATGCAACAAGTGTGAGCAGAAGGCGTGTGGATGTGTGTCTTCGGCAGATCTCGCGGAATTTGATCGATGTTTGTCTTTGATGGATCTATATGTGGATCCGCTCTACGTTCGTGTTTCTATAAATTTGATACTTCCGATCATGCGCTCGTCCCGTGGAGCCTTAGTACGATAACTTCTCGGATGTCTACTATGGTAAGGTTGGTCTTGCTGCGGTAAGGAAGGGGAGATGACGGCGACGCGCTTTTGGTTTTCTCCAATAGTTATAGTTGTTTGTAGGTGGTCTACGAATCTAGATGTAATTTTTGTTATTTTTGATATTTTTCGTACTGTCATATTTTGGGAAGTTTTCCCCGAAGATAAAATGTCTAATTTTCACGGGCTCTACCAGTTCAAGGTTCAAAACAAACTAGCGCGGGGAACTCGTTTGTTTTGAAGATAAAATGCGAGGTTTTATCACTTTATCGCGAGTTAGTGAAATATAACCGTGTCCCATCAAATTGCCACTGTTCTTGAATTTCGAACCTCAAAGTAGCCAAATTAGCGCGGGGAAATTAATTTTTTTTTTTGAATTATTTGAATTGCTTACCACATGTTTCATGTGATAGCGCCGGAAAATCAATTTGATTGAAAGGGCGGGAGTGGAGCTGGAGGCGAGGGTGGGGGAGCGAGGTACACGCGGGTACCGATCTGTGTACCCGGCGGGTACGGAGGACAAAAAGCCGGTGCGCC
>NC_041390.1:122445784-122456964 GCF_002162155.2 Triticum dicoccoides | reverse complement strand
GTTGGCCTCGCAGGCCCCGGACCCGACCCCGACCGACCGGTGCGATCCGCTCGCTCAGCTGAGGCTGAGGTGGGCCGCTGCCGTCACCCGTCACCCGGCCCGCGCGGGCGCGTGCCGTGACCGGACGCCGCACCGGCCTCGCTCGCACCCGTCCGTAGTCCGGCTCGTACGGAACGGTTGGTCCGCGACCCGACCGCGACACCCCGCACGCACGAGCGAGCTGGAGCCTTGGAGAGTGACGTGCAGGCGGGCCTACCACCCGGAGTGCCGTACGTACACGACCACGCGCTGCTTCGTTTTTCTCTGTTGGCCTGGAGATGTTTCTACGCGTGTTCCAATTTTTCAAATTCGCCTGCATGTATTTCTGATGGTTTTCTACGGCAGGTCGACGGCCGGTGCTTTAGAGCATACGCAGCCGCGTTTGACAAGTCCGACCCGTCATACGCCCGCGCGTCTGCTGATACTGAACGGTCACGCCTTAAATAATATAATTCCACATCTGAATACTCTTTTAAAGTAAAAATCTTAAATTCATATTATTACATGCAACGTAAAGCTGTCGTTAAACGAAACTCGTTCGGCTCCGCCATGTCCATGTCAAACGGCCGGCTGCGCTCCCAGAGTGTTGATCCGATCGCCGATAAGGCAGAGTAGGGCATGAAACACAAACCGGCTCACGGGACTCAAAGCGCCACCGTCTTCCATTCCCTATTCTTTCCCGTCGAAACACAGGACCCGAACGGTGTTGGTTGACGTCGGATCGATAATGGATCCTTCATGGGACGAGCCGGCACCACGATGCGGTTGCAGCGCTCGGAGAATGCGACTCTGCCTCGCCGACATCCACCGTCGTGAGGGCTGCCCCCGCTTCCCGCGCCCGCTGGCTCGCATGCCGGGCACGCGGTGCCATGTTTGCGGACGCCCATGGTGCGTCCCGCTGCTCGGCGCGCCAACAGAGGGGTTGCGCGTCTACCACCGCGTTCTGACGCTAGATGGAATGCACCGCCCTCTGTGAGCAGCGACGGCACACGTAGCATCGGATCCATGCGCCATTTGGGCAATGGACTCCCGACAGAAGGAATCAGAGCGCTGCTGTGCACGGGCCTCTTCCCGAGAGCGGTGGAGCGCAAGCCGGACGCCCATCTTCTCGTTGGGGCCATATGGGATGTCCTCAGGTCGACGGATCTATAGGTGGAGGATTTGGATCCGCTGCCCGCCATGCCGGAGACGGCCGGAGATACTCGACGGATGGGCCATTGTGGGTCGGGGACGACGTGGCGAACGTTCTGTACGCCCCAGTCCCTCCTCATATTTGGATTGAATATGAAGGGTGTCGGCCACCTCAAGCGTTTGAGTCATGTTTAAGATGCCCGTCCTGGTCGCATTTTTTTGACCGGTCAATGACATAGCTGGGCATGGGACACGAGCTGGCTCACAGGACTCAAGGCGCGCCAACTTCCATGCCCTGTTCTTCCTCATCGGAGCCCGGAACCCGAACGGTGTCGATCAATGTCAGATCGATGATGGATCCTTCTTGAGATGAGCCGGCACCATGACACGGTTGCGGCCCCCGGACTGGTGCACCATACAAGGCGTCGAAGAAAGCGACTCTGATTCGCCGACGTCCACGGCCGCGAGGACTGTCGCCGCTCCCCGCGCTCGCTGCCTCGCCCGGCAGGCACGGCGTACCATGTTTGTGTCGGACGAACGTACATGGTGCGTCTCGCTGCTCGGCGCGCTTACAGAGGGGTTGCGCGTCTGTCACCGTGTTCGGACGCCGGATGGACGACACACATAGCATCGGATCCATGCGTCATTTGGGCGAACGCAATGAATTCCCGACGAAAGGAGTCCGAGCGCTGTCCTGCACGGGCCTCCTCTCGGGGAGCGGCGAAGTGCAAGCAGGACAAACATCTCCTCCTCAGGGCCGCGAGGATGAGCTTGGGTCGACGGATCTGTAGGTGAAAAACTTCGATCCGCTGCCCGTTATGCCGAAGACGATCGCCCGATGGATGGGCCATGATGGCCAGGGACAATGTGACCGACGTTTTCAGACACCCTATTCTTGCCTCGTATTTGTGCTGGATACGAGGAGTATCAGTCACCCTAGACGCTTGAGCCTCTTTGAGATGTTCGTGTGGGTCGCATTTTCCTGACCGATCTTTGACTGGTCTGTCCGCCCAACGTAGGAGGCAGGTTCCGGCCGTCCGGTTGTAGATGCTCTTAGCTGCCGTGACGCGTCGCCCCTCCTCTCAATTGAATCCGTGTGTACAGTGCAGCACGTAGCCATCAGTGCGGTAGAGCTTGTTCTGTTCTGGGCCGGCATGTGGCATTTACGTGTGGGTATTTCTGGCCGCGCAGCCGAGTAAGCGCGCTGTTCCGATCGGACCAGACGCTTTGCTGTGTGCACCTAGTTTTGTTTCTGGCAAGAAGAAGCAAGATTCTTGCACCAAATTCGCTGGGACGAACGGGCTAGTTGCTTCTCCGTTCGGGGCTACGTACGCGCATGCATGAATTCCATGTGCGGTTACGTGGTTTGCATCGGAGATTTCAGGCAGGATGTGTCTCACGAAATCGGTCAGGCCGCTACGTCCTATCTGCCTAGCTAGTTCCCTGAACACAGCCTTGATACTATGACCGGTCACGTACGGATCGCCAAGTGCAAGTGCTTGACCTGTTAATAACCATCCGTTGAACATCATGTTGGTTTGTCCCACTCGGTCACAAATCAAAGCCGGTGGAGCTACGCATATGAGACCTGACAGGTCATGTTCTTAAGTGGCTAGTAGCCTCTCGGTATCAACGGATTAAACTCATCTTCAGCACCGGCGCTGCCAGGGCATCATCATCAACATTTCGTGAATTAATGGCTCGGGACTGCTGTGTGCCGTGCCGTGGTACGTGCACGTCCGTACGCGAGTACGTCCGGCGATCTATCCCCGACACGGTGGCCCATGCACGCATCCACTGCTCGATCGTGAATTGAAGGCGGTCCTCCATGCATGCCAGGCGTGCCCGCGCTATGGAGCTACCAGTACCTCAGCTCAAGTAGGGGTACGACCTGCCTCCCAAACGTCCCGTACGCCAGCGGTACGTGCCGGTGGCCTGTGCTCCAGCCTCCATGGATGGATATCTAGCTGGAGCATCGGTCCAGCGTAGTGGTGGTATGATGGCGTGCCACTGCCAGTATACTGCTGCTGCTCCGGCCAGCACATGAGATGATGAGCATATGGATGGACCTGCGTGCATGCATGCATCCCTGTCACGGCGCACTTATGACGTGCCACGCGCGCGTGTACCGCACTGTAATGCGCCATCGTTCCTTCGTTCCATTTCTTTTTTGCGGCCGAGGCGATAATATTTCTGAAAAAAATAAAAAAGAAAAGGAAACATGATGAGACCAAGTCCACTTGGGCCCGTGGCCGTACAGCCCGGCACGGCGGGTCCACGCGTGTACGGTGCGCCACCGCTTTCTCCATCATCGGCCCAACTGTTTAATCGTCTTCTTCTTCAAAAATAATTAAAAACAAAATTGTTTAAGCGTCTCGTCTCTCGGCGCCGTTTGGTCCCAGGTCCGGCCTCCCGACGGCGACGTGCCGTGGATGGAGAGGAGAGGACGCTCTCCACGCGTGCCAGCCTATCTAAAACTAGCTGAACAAGTTAACCGAAAGAAGCTTATCATGTTGGTTAGGGAGACGCGAGTGCAACATTTATTTTGTTCCTAGCACCGGACTAGATCTCTCCTCTCGTGCTTTCTCTTTCCGTACCACGGAGGGTGCTGTACGTAGGTGCAAAAAACTGTTCTCGGGTCTTCCGCCGTGGAAAGCGACGCGCGACTTTCGAGGCCCTCCGGCACGGTCGTGGCGCGTGGCTGGGCCATCATCGTCGTCGCCAAGAAATCTCTACTCCTACGAGTGGGATGGATGGAACGGAAGACCTTAGAGAGAAAAGGAGAGGACGAACGATCAGGTGTAGGTTTCTTTTTAACAAAGTACTGTATGTGATTGATCATGTTGAGAGCGGGGTACTTGACAGTCAAGTGAAAAGTGGGAGTATCAAGTGCGTATCTTGAGAGCGGGGTACGAAGAGATACGGGGCGCATCTTTTGATCTTGGCGATCCAGTGAAAGGCACGGCGGCCGACGAGGACGCGAGACACGATCAAATTATTTCGTGTTTTTCTTTTTGTTGACAGTCAAGTTTTGTGCACCGAAATTCGAGGTTTGTATGCTCCCTGGCTAGTCAAAGCCGGGGATTGTACTCCCCCTGTTTTTATTTACTTCGCATATTAGCTTTGGTCAAAGTCAAATTTTATAAACTTTGACCAAATTTATAGACAAAAATATTGACATATATAGTAACAAATCAATACTACTAGATTCATTGTTGAATGTACTTTCACTTGTTATGGTAAATATTTATATTTTTTTTATAAACTTGATCAAACATTAGAAAGTTTGATTCCGGTTAACTCTAATATACAAAGTAAATAAAAACGGGGGAGTACTATTGTACTATCGATACGTGCACGGAGCACTTGTTTGTTTGGTTCCAAACTTGCAACCATGGGGACCGGCCGGGGCTGATTCCTCAAGGTCGAGTGAGATCGATAGCAACATACTCACCTGTCTACCTCCATGGAATTTTCGTCTTCATTTTCGAACCTTGGAGGATGCAAGACGGTGCTGTTCGCGTGGGCAACAGCGGCGGCGTCAATGCCACGTAGTACATCAGTGTCGCTCCGCCTCCAAGTTTCCACCGTCCTCGAATTGTCGAAACACGCAATGCGAGCTCGTCTGATTTTGTTCCAGACCTCCTCAGCCGGGCTACATATTCCGTTTCCACGCTCGATCGGCGCCTATCCCGACGCGTGTCCCGTTGAATCGCGCGCGTGCGTGCGGACAGGCGAGCCTCGGTCGATGACCGTCTTTTCCGTTCCGAGCCGGAAGGTTCTCAAGGATTTTTCCTTTTCGTTGCGCGATGGAGGGTTTGAAGGATTCGGCAGCGATTTTTCTTGCCCAGACGCGCGTTCTGTAAAATATCTCGGCCCCGTATAAGTGCTTCTCCTTTTCTTCTCGCGGCCCGCGTGATGGGCGCACCACCGTCCCGTCCCGGGCCTCCTTGCCTGCGATCCCGGCTGACGTGCGTGCGTGCATGCATGCTTTTCACCGGCGTTTCTGGCACAGCGTTCAAGCCATGCAAGTCTGCCTGCTCGTGCTATCGACCACGGGCGATGCATGGGTCTAGAGTACCCACTGCACCGCAGCAGTGCACCGCCTAGGCACATGCTTAAACAAACATGCACACTTCGTACCGTCGTTTCGACGGCGGCTGCAGGCTGTGTGCAAGTCCACGTGGGACCCATACCGTACTGTCCGGAATCACGGTCACGGGCTCCGCTCCGCTCCGTCGTGTGCGAGGACGACCACTATTCTCCCACAGCCCTCGCTTTCTCCCACCAATTTTCTTTTCAAATAACCAGCCATGGAAGATCGGGCGCACACGATTTTCCTCGGCTTTTCATGGCTTTGCCCGTTCGGTATAGTCTACTTTTCACGGCTGCTTTCCGACCCGGCCTGCCATAGTTAGTTACAGTAGCAGAAATATTTAATTCAAGAAGGTTATCATAACATTTTTCTTAAAGGCTATCATATCAAGTGTACCTTTGGTTTGTCTTCTCTTCCTACGGGTTAGAATTAACTAAGCTAGCATCGTCTCGGTGTGGGACTAGAATAGATAATAACCCCTGCAAAAGATCGTTGGCGCTCCTTTTCCGTACCACAGCACGTACCCACGGGAGTGCGCAGTCCACGCCTGGAAAGCGACGTGCGGCGCCCCCTACCCCCGACCCAAGCTCCCCCGCTTTGGTCGCCATCGCCGTAGAAAAGGAGGGCTGAACGATCGGGCTGGTGCACATCTTCTTTCCGAGTGAAAGGCACGTCGATCGAATCGACCCACTCTACGCTAGGAGTCGATAGCTGCATCTCATATCATCTCATCTAAAAAGAAAGAGTCGATAGCTGCTAGTATTAGTATTAATCTAATGCCGTAGAAGTGCATGGTTTTCCTTGGCTGCACGCACCGTTTCAAGTTTTAAAATGCAGGGCTGTGTTTTTTTAGCATCAGTACAGACACAAGCACTCATATACATGCGTATACACCCACCTCTATGAACGCATACACGCACATCATACTTTTATGAGCACCTTCGAGAGACTGAGCCGGCATATCATCTTGAGATTTACGAAGTCACCGTAAGCGTCTCGACGGGAACGTCTCCTCCCACTGAAAGCGCATAGCCGGAAATCCTGAAATAAATCCAGGAATAATGCGAGCACCAGGATTTGAACCCTAATAGGTTAGGAATACCACTGTTCACCTAACCATCTCAACCACAGATTATTACCCAGTCAGACTTGGGTATAGTGTAGGCACGTTGCTTTCGGGGCGGCCGGTCCATTTGTTGGCCGTTGGGGGTTGGAGGCTTGGAGTGCGCAGGCCGACGATGCTTTTCACGGTCACGGTGAGACCGATAGTAGTACACCCTTTTTCTTTTGCGGGTGGATAGTAATACGTCTTCAAAGGAGGAGAGATGATATCAGTCCATGGACTGGTTCATATCAGCTCGTGTCAAAAACAATGGGCCTAGCCCAAGTAGAACATCTCAAATCTCAAACTAGGCCCATCAATAAACGACAAGTGGTGTTTTAAAGTATAGTAGTATCGCTTCGAAAGTTGAGCAGTTGATAAACGAAAATAGGAAAGAAAGCCCTCCCCCTCTCGTCCAGCCCCCGTGTCATGCTCTTCGCAACACGGATGGCGACTAGGGTTTCCCACCGCGACGCCTCTCCCTCCTCGTGCCTTCCTCCCTCGCTGTCACCCGAGGAGTTCACCGGAGCTCGCACGGACGCCGGTGACGATGATGCCGGCTGGGTGCTAAATTGTTCAAGGTGGATGTGTGTTGTGGCTACTCCGGGTCTCGAAGCCGGCATCTCTCCTACTTTCGGGTGAGCGTCTCTCAAGTCCGACCGTGCGGCACCTACGATCCAAGGCGAGAGGGAAGGGTTCCTCTACGGCGAGAGAGGAGGTTACGTGGAGTTCTTCACCCTGGTAGTCAGGTAGGTTCATGGCTACACTCTGTTTTCGCAGGCCCTTGTCCTGCTCTTGCTTGTTGCTTTCCTAGATGTCTGTTAGGTTGTAGTCTTTGGCTAGGGCGAGCAATGATTTTTCTTTTTTGTATATATTTTAGCTTGTTCGCAACGTTGAGTTGTAAGCTTCTTAGAGAGTTCATGTGTATCGTTCAACCGATGTGGTTTGTATGTGGTTGTAACTTCTAGCCGGCTAATTGCTTAATTAATTTAAAGTCGGGCTGTTTGCAAGCCTACATTCTAAATAAAAGGAAGTTGTGAAAATGCGAGACTCTTTATATACTGGATTCTTTACATCACACTTAGCGATGTGTGGAACAGAAAAAAGAGAAGACCACACGTGCATACTCTCCTGGCTCAGGTTGGCATGGCGGCGCCGCGTTGCTTGCACATGCGCGTGAATGGTCTGTCAAAATCCGGTCAGTTGCCTTGGAGGAGTGCAACTTCCTTTTGCCAGTTTACGTTTGGATGTCTTGGCAGAAAAGTTAACCATTTCTTGTCCGGTAAGTAAACAACCTAGAAATCAAGTCGGTTTATGATCATGATCGCGACACGATGCCGTCTCTGGTCCTATTACATATATTGCTACCATCCGTAACCAAAGACAACTAAAAAACACCTAGGATTTTGCCTCATCTCACAATTTGCGTCCTCACCATAATCTACTCCATCTTGAACACCGGCATGCATCGACGTGCAGGAGAGCAGGTCTCCCATTCGTCTTTGCGATCCTGCATTGGGAGATGACGAATTAGGTTTTTGGGATGCACGTCTACTTAAGTTTGCCATCACAGGTCGTCTTCCGTCCAAGTCGGTCGGCGCCACTCATCGTCGTCTGCAACGCCGTTAGCAACAAATCGTCGCCAACATCATCATCAACAATGTCGCTCCTGCAGCTGCTAATGAACAGTACGTCCGATGTTGTTACATGTCTCATCTGTTCATGTCTCTATCTGTAGTTGTTGTTACATGTCTGATGCTGCTGTGCATATTTTCCCGTTTATGTAGTATGTTAGATTATTGTATGCTATTTTCTGTTCTACTTATGAAATATTTATTGAAATTAATCATGACTTTGCCAAATATTCCAACAGTCTACGAACAATGATGCCGATCACTCAACCATGTCTCCTGAAACTTTTGTCACTGTTTTTTTGAAGTTCGCGAGCTTAAAATAACAACATATTAAATCGTATATGATTGAAAATATTCAAATGCAACAATAGTTTTAATTTAAGTCTGTGAGCTTATAATTCAACTAAGTTTTCAAATAAGTTGAAACTTGGATTCAACTTGCACATATAATCTAGTTGAACTTTTTTTCTTGCAAGTGACCGGTTGTCCACTTCAGTCCATGGATGCTCAACGAAATTTTTCTTGAGCTGCCAATGTGTTGCTCGATGCCGAGTTTGTTGGTGCATTTGAACGAACTCATCACACGTGACCGGATTCCAATGTGGGGTTGGATATGATCAAGCGTGGCCGAACTCATCAAACGTGAGTGTTCACCGCGCCACGTTGAACCCCGATGGCGTAGACCCACCCAAAATCAAGCCGGAACCCGAGCAGTCTAGAAATCCTGCCCGTCCTCCCGCTCGAAAGCATGACATTCACGTTGCATCAGCCCTGATCGCCACCGCCCGATGGTCTAGAGTGTCAAGAGACGGGTGATCCTGCTCACCTTCCGGAAAAAATCGGGTGACATTTGAGTATTTTCTCCAAATGCATCAGCAGATTCACAATCGAAAAACCCACGACCAGCTTCAGACTCATAGTATTTGTTGGTGTTTCATGTGGACAACTAAACATGTGTGCGAAATTGAATAAAAATTAGAACTACTCCCTCCGTTCGTTTTTATAAGGCGTTTCAGACAGCTAGGTTTGAACTGTTTAGTACACTGTCTGAATTTGCTAAAACGTCTTATATAAATGAACAGAGGGAGTATTTTATTTTCTTTAAATGTTTGAATTATCTTTTCTTAGAACCTATATTTTAATAATCTTTATATATTTTATCCCCGTTGAAGATGTCTAAATACTTTTCAGAAAATATCCGCAGTGGTTCTGCTCGAATACTGGATTAATTCACTTGGCTCCATTCCAGGCGTCGGTACCGGGGACACCGATACGTGCCTAGCTCCGTGGATGCAAACTTTGCTGTTCCTGTGGCGTAGAGCAGCTGCGTCAAGAATACGGGACAGTGAGCGTTGGCATCAATTCTACATTTCCACAGGCTTTGATTTGTCGAGATACGCAGATTCTTGTCTGGTTTTCCCTTTTCACATCTTCCACGCTCGACCGATTCTCATAAACGATCCAAAATCGCGAAAAAGAAGAAAACGATACAAAGGAGCGTGTGTTCCAGACGTTGTGAAAATATCATGGAGGTCCGGAAGGGTTGCCGGATCGGCAACGGCAAGCCCGACGCGTGATGCGCGGGTCGGCCGTTGAGGCGGCACGCATGCGTCGACGCATCTCGCCGGCGATTCCAGCGCGATGTACGAGAAGGATCTGTGGATCGATCAGGGTTGACGGACGAGGAGGTTGGAAACTGGAGCACCGGGTGACGTACTGCACGACCTACTCCCTTCGTCCGGAATACTTGTGAATAAAAGGTGATGTATCTAGATGTATATTAATTCTAGATACATCTTTTTTATCCATTTTGATGACAAGTATTTTCGGACTCCTTAAACAAACCGCTCTGCGCTTTTACCTGCCCCTGGCTTCACGTAGTCCAAAACGTGGTGGCTGCTGAGTAAGCAATCCACCATCGTTGGAACGACGGCACGAGGCTGCAGGTGCCTGCGAGTCCAGTTGGACACGCACTGTACAGTCCGGAATCACGGTCACGGGCTCGATCGTGCACGGCCACTTCATTGTTCTCAGCCATCGTTTTCTCGCACATTTTTATTTTAAGAAGACATAGGGGATAGTGCAGATAAGTTCAGTTCGGTTTTCTTGTTCATGTTCGGCCTTTGCAGGTTCGCAACTTGTGTTTGTGTAGCCTTTTCACGCCTGCCACAGTTTTTTTTGAGGGGACCACAGTTTTTTTTTTAAAGAACAAGCTAGGCTATCATATCACTTGTTTGAAGGTTACATACTTCCGTACCGTTTGATTATAGTTAAGTTCGGTAGGTGGATTTTTTTTCTATAACGCATTTTGGTACGGAGCTAGTGCTGGTATAGTTTACTCGTTACAAAGATACGGTCAAAAGGAAAGAAAAGAAAAACTCCTTCCAAAAGATCGCTGGCGTTTCTTTTCCGTACCACGGCATGTACGCAGCCCGCGAAAATGCGCAGTCGTTGCCTCGACAACTACGCACAGGGCGGGGCTATGGACGGAAGCTCCCTGTGTTGGTCGCTCAGTCGCGATCGCCGAGTGAAACAGCAGTCCGGCCTTTCGACGCAGAAAAGGAGAGCCCAAGAGTCAAGTCTCAAGTGCACCTATTCCTCCAAAGTGAAAGCCACGTACGTCAGACCAACATAGTTTTCCTGGACTGCACGCTCCATTGAAAATCCAGGGTATTCCTTTCAGGGGCGGACCCATGTGGTCGTTGCTGGTGTCACAGGACACCGGGTAAAATTTCTCGTTACGTACTTCCTCCATTTTGAATTACTTGTCGCAGGTATGGATGTATTTAGATGTATTTTAGTTCTAGATACATCCATTTATGCGACGACTAATTTGAAACGGAGGGAGTACTATATAAGGCACATATACTCTTGTGACACCGGTAAAGTTAGTTGATGGACGCCGGCCAAAGCCAGTGAAACGGTGTACGAGAATTTATTCTAGAGAAGAATTTATGAAACTCAATGATCTTATGGCACCCATGGAAGCAGATGTTCAGCCTGTCAATGACAACATTGATCACAGCAGCCTCACCCTATCTATGGGTCATTCTGACAACAGTGCCAATTCTGGTGCTTCAGCTAATGGGCCCTTGGCCCCCCTTCTTCCAGATTTAAACTTGGCAGATGGGCCTATTCCTGCTATGGAACCTGCCCCCCCCCCCCAGTTGATTGCTAT
>NC_041390.1:122405985-122445322 GCF_002162155.2 Triticum dicoccoides | reverse complement strand
CCAATAACAATGTGGTTGATAGACAGGAGGACCCCATGCAGATGGAGTTGCTGGCACACTTGCCCCCCTCTACCAGTGCTGCTCCATTGCTGGTATCTGTTTCATAGCTCAAAGGACTGAAACAGAACATCTGATGAAGGAAACACTGCCACTGGATCAACCTTTGCTCACTAACCCCACAGATCTTAATGGTATGAATGATGCAACCTCTAATGATAACTGTTCAGACTTGTCTGCTCCTCCTGGTTTCCCTGTTCCTGCTTTCCTCAATCAACACAATATTATCACTACAGGTCTTGTGCAATTAGATGTGCCAGATGTTGATCCCGTGATGGCTTCTAAGGAAGCTAACCAAACTAAGCTGACAGAGCTCCTAGGGCAGGAGGGAGCTGAGACCTGGAAGGTACATTTTGCTCCTGCGCAGAATGACAAGACCATCATTCAGGTACCTGTTGATTGGGTCAATTTCTTGTCAGTTACTTTCCTCACACCTGACAAATTTGAATGGGCCAAGAAGTTTGTGAATTCTAATGTCTGGGAGATAATCACACAAGGGTCTAGTGGTCTCAGTACTTTACCATTTGCTATCCCTAAGAGCTGCCCAATTACTGAAATTTTTGTTTCCAATGCCACTGTGACTGAACAGGGTGGGGAAGAGCAGGAAGTTACCTCTCCTTTCATCTCATCTTCCAAAGTGACAGCAGCAACATCTTCCTCAAGGGTTCCTAACAAGAAGAGGAAGGACAAAGTTCCAATGGTGGAGTCTGAGGTAAGGAGAAGTTGCAGACTACAAAAATTGGCAAATGGTTATAAAAAGAACATCTGCACAGATAGAAATTGTTTGGCCTGTCATGCTTTACCTCCACCAATCCCTGCAAAGGGAGCTAAAAACCTTAATACTACTTTTTGCAAGGTGCCTGCTAGTGATACTTCTGAGGATCTGCTCTCCAAGAAGCACAAGAAGAGCAGGAGCACTGCTACCAAGGTGGGGCCCAAGACTGGACTGGACTCAACAAGCTCCCAGTAGCTGAAGAAGTCAATCCTCAGCAGTGGTCTCTTAGCTAGTTGTGTTATGGCCTCTATGATGGCATTTTGTTCTTATGTTCAGACTCTTTCAGCTCTCCCTGTTTTAAGACTTGTCAGTTTATAAGAACAGAGTTTATCTGGTGGGCACTGTGGTACTATTGTTATCCTGAGCAGTGTAATAGTGATGCTATGAGATTGTTATGCTTCTATATGCCAGGCTCTATTATCCTCAGTTCAGTTGCTCCATGGGTTACTTTTCTTGGCCCACTGTTACACCATGATCTAAATAGATTCATCTGCTTTCTCCACTGGTATATGTTTTCTCACAGTACACGTTATTGGGGCTCTGATCATAACATATGGCTAGAGATTGGACTATATTGAACTGGAATGTCAGGGGAATCAATGATCCAGATAAATGGACGGCAATAAGAAACAAAATTGAAGAATCCCAGTGCTCAATTGTCTGCCTTCAGGAAACTAAAAGAGAACAATTTGATAGCTCCTATCTTAAAAATTTCTGTCCCAGGAGGATAAATAAATTTGCTTTTCTCCCATCTATTGGTGCATCTGGGGGCCTTTTGGTTGCCTGGAATTAACAGGTTTTTCAGGGACAGATCTTTCATTCCAATGATTACTCTCTTTCCATTAACTTCACATCTAATCACAATGGAGATTCCTGGATTCTATCCAATATTTATGGTCCATGCCAACAACCAGAAAGAAGCAATTTTATTGACTGGTTCAAGAATTTTCAAATTCAAGATGATGTCAATTGGATGGTGCTTGGGGATTTTAATTATATCAGATACCCACACAACAGAAGCAGGGAGGGAGGCAGCATCTTTGACATGTTTGCTTTCAATGAAGCCATTAGCAACCAAGCACTTATTGAAATACCTGTGAAAGGCAGGAACTTCACTTGGAGTAACATGCAGGAGGCTCCTCTTCTGGAGAAATTGGACTGGTGTTTCACCTCTGAGACCTGGACTTTGAACTTCCCAGCTACCTTTGCACATCCCCTGGCTAAAAAAACTTCAGACCATGTTCCTATTATGATTAAGATTGGTACTTCTATACCTAGAGCTAACATCTTCAGATTTGAAAATTACTGGCAGGAGCACCCAGATTTTCAAGATATAGTGCAAAACATTTGGTGCCAGGATGTGGGACACATGGATAGTGCTAGAACTATTGCCACTAAATTTAAGAGGTTGAGGAAAGGATTAAAAAGTTGGGCCAGAAACATCTCCAACCTCAAAAAATCATTGAAGACACCAACTTTTTAATCCTCTGCTATGATTCCTTTGAAGATGTGAGAGACCTAACTTTGATTGAGCACAATAGCAGAGAGGTCCTCAAATTGCATTTGGAAAAGCTGTTGAAACATCAGAGATTTTACTGGAAACAAAGAGCAACTATCAGGCAAATTAAGGTTGGAGAAGCTAATACTAAGTATTTTCAAGCAAAGGCCACAATCAAATTCAAGAACAACTGTATTGCCATGCTAAAGGACGAGAATGGCTCAGAGCACCATGATCACCATGCTGTTGGGGATCGTAGCAGAAATTTAAAATTTTCTACGCATCACCAAGATCAATCTATGGAGTAATCTAGCAACGAGGGGAAGGAGAGTGCATCTACATACCCTTGTAGATCGTTAAGCGGAAGCGTTGCAAGAACGCGGATGAAGGAGTCGTACTCGTAGCGATTCAGATCGTGGTTGATTCCGATCTAAGCGCCGAACCACGGCGCCTCCACGTTCAACACACGTGCAGCCCGGTGATGTCTCCTACGCCTTGATCCAGCAAGGGGAGAAGGAGAGGTTGGGGAAGACTCCATCCAGCAGCAGCACAACGGCGTGGTGGTGAAGGAGGAGCGTGGCAATCCTGCAGGGCTTCGCCAAGCACCGCGGGAGAGGAGGAGGACTTGGGAGAGGGGGAGGGCTGCGCCAGAACTTGGGTGCGGCTGCGCTCCCAACCCCCACATATATATAGGGGCAAGGGAGAGGGGGGCCGGCCCCCTCAGATCCAATCTGAGGAGGGGGCGGCGGCCAGGGGGGTTGCCTTGCCCCCCAAGGCAAGGGAGGCGCCCCCCTTTAGGGTTCCCCCAAACCCTAGGCGCATGGGCCCTAGGGGGGGAGGCGCCCAACCCACTAAGGGGCTGGTCTCTCTCCACACACAGCCCATAGGGCCCTCCGGGACAGGTGGACCCTCCCGGTGGACCCCCGGAACCCCTCCAGTGGTCCCGGTACAATACCGTTAACCCCTCGAATTATTCTGGTGACCATATGATGACTTCCCATATATAAATCTTTACCTCCGGACCATTCCGGAACTTCTCGTGATGTGCGGGATCTTTTTCGGGACTCCGAACAACATTCGGTGACCATGTACATACTTTCCCTATAACCCTAGCATCATCGAACCTTAAGTGTGTAGACCCTACGAGTTCGGGAGTCATGTAGACATGGCCGAGACAACTCTCCGGTCAATAACCAACAGCGGGATCCGGATACCCATGTTGGCTCCCACATGCTCCATGATGATCTCATCGGATGAACCACGATGTCAAGGATTCAATCAATCCCGTATACAATTCCCTTTGTCTATCGGTACGATACTTGCCCGAGATTCGATCGTCGGTATCCCGATACCTTGTTCAATCTCATTACCGGCAAGTCTCTTTACTCGTTCCATAACACATCATCCCGTGATCAACTCCTTGATCACATTGTGCACATTATGATGATGTCCTACCGAGTGGGCCCAGAGATACCTCTCCGTTACACGGAGTGACAAATCCTAGTCTCGATTCGTGCCAACCCAACAGACACTTTCGGATATATCTGTAGTCAACCTTTATAGCCACCCAGTTACGTTGTGACATTTGGTACACCCATAGCACTCCTACGGTATCCGGGAGTTGCACAATCTCATGGTCTAAGGAAATGATACTTGACATTAGAAAAGCTTTAGCATGCGAACTACACGATCTTTGTGCTAGGCTTAGGATTGGGTCTCATATATCACATCATTCTCCTAATGATGTGATCCCGTTATCAACGACATCCAATGTCCATGGTCAGGAAACCGTAACCATCTATTGATCAACGAGCTAGTCAACTAGAGGCTTACTAGGGACATGGTGTTGTCTATGTATCCACACATGTATCTGAGTTTCCTATCAATACAATTCTAGCATGGATAATAAACGATTATCATGAACAAGGAAATATAATAACAACCAATTTATTATTGCCTCTAGGGCATATTTCCAACAGTCTCCCACTTGCACTAGAGCCAATAATCTAGTACACATCTCTATGTGATTAACACTCACTGGTCACATCGCCATGTGACCAACATCCAAAGAGTTTACTAGACTCAATAATCTAGTTCACATCACTATGTGATTAACACTCAATGAGTTCTGGGTTTGATCATGTTATGCTTGTGAGAGAGGTTGTAGTCAATGGGTCTTGCCATATTTAGATCCCTATGTATTTCGCAAAACTTTATGTCATATCGTAGATGCTGCTACCACGTTCCACTTGGAGCTATTCCAAATTGTTGCTCCATTATACGTATCAGGTATCTCTACTCAGAGCTATCTGGATAGGTGTTAAGCTTGCATCGACGTAACTCTTTATGTCGAACTCTTTATCACCTCCATAACCGAGAAACATTTCCTTATTCCTCTAAGGATAATTTTGACCGCTATCTGGTGATTCACTCCTAGATCACCTTTGTACCCTCTTGCCTGACATGTGTCAAGGCACACATCAGGTGCGGTACTCAGCATGGGATAACGTATAGGGCCTATGACAAAAGCATAGGGGACGACCTTCGTCCTTCCTCTTTCTTCTGTCGTGGTCAAGCTTTGAGTCTTACTCAACTTCACACCTTACAACTCAGGTAAGAACCCCTTCTTTGACTGATCTATTTTGAACTCTTTCAAAACATGTCAAGGTGTGCGTCCTTGAAAGTATCATCAGGCGTCTTGATCTATTTCTATAGATCCTGATGCCCAATATGTAAGCAGCTTTGTCCAGGTCTTCCTTTGAAAATCACTCTTCAAACAACCGTTTATGCTTTCCAGAAATTCTACATCATTTCGAATCAACAATATGTCATCCACATATACTTATCAGAAATGTTGTAGTGCTCCCACTCACTTTCTTGTAAATACAAGTTTCTAGCAAACATTGTATAAACCTAAAAGCTTTGATCACTCCATCAAAGCATATATTCTGACTCCGAGATGCTTGCTCTAGTCCATAGAAGGATCGCTGGAGCCAGCATACCTTTTAGCATCCTTAGGATCGACAAAACTTTGATTGTATCACATACAACTCTTTCTTACGAAAACTGGTAAGAAAACTTGTTTTGACATCCATCTGTCAGATTTCATAATCGAAAAATACAGCTAATGCTAACATGATTCCGACGGACTTAAGCATCGCTACGGGTGAGAAATTCTCATCATAGTCAACCCCTTGAACTTGTGAAAAGACTCTTTCCCACAAGTCGAGCTTCATAGACGGTAACATTACCGCCCACATCCGTCTTCTTCTTAAAGATCCATTTATCTCAATGGCTTGACGATCATCGGGCAAGTCCACCAAAGTCCATACTTTGTTCTGATACATGGATCCTATCTCGGGTTTCATGGCTTCTAACCATCTGTCGGAATACGGGCCCACCATCACTTCTCCATAGCTCGTAGGTTCATTGTTGTCTAACAACATGATATCTAAGACAGGATTACCGTACCACTTAGGAGTAGTACATATCCTTGTCGACCTACGAGGTTCGATAGCAACTTGATCCGAAGCTTTATGATCACTATCATTAACTTCCTATTCAACAGACGTAAGCGCCATAGAAAACATCTTTCTGTGTTGCATCACTCTCTGGTTGAAGTAAAGGTTCGGCAACCTCATCAAGTTCTATCTTCCTCCCACTCAATTCTTTCGAGAGAAACTCCTTCTCGAGAAAGGACCCGTTCTTAGCGACAAACAATTTGCCCTCGGATCTGAGATAGAAGGTATACCCAACTGTCACCTTTGGGTATCCTATGAAGATGTGTTTGTCCGCTTTGGGTTCGAGCTTCTCCGGCTGAAGCCTTAAGCATCGCAGCCCCAAACATTAAGAAACGACAACTTTGGTTTCTTACCAAACCAATGTTCATACGACGTTGTCTCAACGGACTTATATGGTGTCCTATCTAAAGTGAATGCAGCTGTCTCTAATGCATAGCCTCAAAATAATAGTGGTAGATCGGTAAGAGACATCATAGATCGCACCATATCTCATAAGGTTCGATTACGACGTCTGGACACACCATTACCCCGTGGTGTTCCAGGTGGCTTCAACTGTGAAACAATTCCACAATGTCTTAAGTGTTTGCCAAACTCATAACTCAGAAATTCTCATTGGTCAGATCGTAGGAATTTGATCTTCTTGTTATGATGATTCTTAACTTCACTCTGAAATCACTTGAACTTTTCAAACGTTTCAGACTTGTGCTTCATTAAGTAAATATACCTATATCTACTCAAATCGTCAGTGAAGATTAGAAAATAGCGATATCCACCACACACTTCAATTCTCATTGGATCACACGCATCGGCATGTATGATTTCCAACAAGTCACTTGCCCGATTCATTGTACCTGAAAACGGGGTCTTAGTCATCCTGCCCATGAGGCATGGCTCGCATGTGTCAAGCGATTCAAAATCAAGTGACTCCAAACGTCCATCAACATGGAGTTTCTTCATGCATCTTACGCCAATATGACCTAAGCGGCAGTGCCACAAGAAAGTGGTACTATCTACATCTTTTGGCGTGAACATGTGTATTACTACGACCGAGATTCACTGAACCATTCACATAGGGTGCATGACCAAGGTATTATTCATGTAAATAGAATAACCATTATTCTCTAACTTAAATGAATAACCGTATTGCAATGAACATGATCTAATCATATTCATGCTCAACGTAGACACCTGATGACCTTTATCTAGGTTCAATACCAATCCCGAAGGCAGATGGAGCGTGCGATTGTGATCTCATCAACTTTGGAAACACTTACAACACATATCGTCACCTCGCCCTTAGCCAGTCTCCGTTTAGTCCGTAGCTTTTGCTTCAAGTCACCAATAATAGCAACTGAACCGGTATCCAATACCCAGGTACTACCAGGAGTACTAGTGAGGTACACATTAATAACACGTATATACTTTGTTGAAGTTGCCATCCTTCTTTTCTACCATGCATTTGGGGTAATTCCGCTACCAGTGACCGTTCCCCTTACAATAGAAGCACTTAGTCTCGGGTTTGGGTTCAACCTTGGGTTCCTTCACTGGAGCGGCAACTGGTTTGCCATCCATGAAGTTTCCCTTCTAGCCCTTGCCCTTCTTGAAACCAGTGGTCTTGTTAAACCATCAACACTTGATGCTCCTTCTTGATTTCTACCTTTTGCGGTCTTAAGCACCGCGAACAGCTCCGGGATCAACTCCATCCCTTGCATGTCATAGTTCATCACGAAGATCTAGTAGCTTAGTGATAGTGGCTAGAGAACTCTATCAATCACTATCTTATCTGGAAGTTTAACTCCCACTTGATTTAAGTGATTGTAGCACCCAGACATTCTGAGCACATGCTCACTAGCTGAGCTATTTTCCTCCATCTTATTGGCTAAAGAACTTGTCAGAGGTCTCACACCTCTCAACACGGGCATGAGCCTGAAATCCCAATTTCAGCTCTTGGAACATCTCATATGTTCTATGGCGTTCAAAACGTCATTGGAATCCCGATTCTAAGCCATAAAGTATGGTGCACTAAACTATCAAGTAGTCATCAGGATGTGTCTGTCAGGTGTTCACAACATCCACAGACGACGTTGTGGGGTTTTGCACATCGAGCAGTGCATCAAAGACGTAAGCCTTCTATGTAGCAGCGAGGACACTCCTCGGGCTACGAACCTAGTCCGCATCATTGCTTACAATATCTTTCAACTTAATCTTTCTCTAGGAACGTATTGAAACAGGGAGCTACAACGTGAGCTATTTATCTACAACATTTTTGCAAAGATAATTTAGACTATGTTCATGATAATTGAGTTCATCTAATCAAATTATTTAATGAACTCCCACTCAGATAGACATCCCTCTAGTCATCTAAGTGAAACATGATCCGAATCAACTATGCCGTGTCCATCATCACGTGAGACGGACTAGTCATCAACGGTGAACATCTCATGTTGATCGTATCTTCTATACGACTCATGTTCGACCTTTCGGTCTTCCGTGTTCCGAGGCCATGTCTGTACATGCTAGGCTCGTCAAGTCAACCTAAGTGTTTCGCATGTGTCCCGAGGCCATGTCTGTACATGCTAGGCTCGTCAACACCCGTTGTATTCGAACATTAGAATCTATTACACCCGATCATCACGTGGTGCTTCAAACAACGAACCTTCGCAACGGTGCACAGTTACGGGGAACACTTTCTTGAAATTTTAGTGAGGGATCATCTTATTTAAGCTACCGTCGTTCTAAGCAAATAAGATGTAAAACATGATAAACATCACATGCAATCAAATAGTGACATGATATGGCCAATATCATTTTGCTCCTTTTGATCTCCATCTTCGGGGCTCCATGATCATCATTTTCACCGGCATGACACCATGATCTCCATCATCGTGTCTTCTTGAAGTTGTCTCATCATCTATTACTTCTACTACTATGGCTAACACTTTAGCAATAAAGTAAAGTAATTACATGACGTTTATGTTGACACGCAGGTCATAAATAAATTAAGACAACTCCTATGGCTCCTGCCGGTTGTCATACTCATCGACATGCAAGTCGTGATTCCTATTACAAGAACATGATCAATCTCATACATCACATATATCATTCATCACATCCTTTTGGCCATATCACATCACAAGGCATATGCTGCAAAAACAAGTTAGACGTCCTCTAATTGTTGTTGCAAGTTTTTACGTGGCTGTTATAGGTTTCTAGCAAGAACGTTTCTTACCTACGTCAAAACCACAACGTGATATGCCAATTTCTATTGACCCTTCATAAGGACCCTTTTCATCGAATCCGATCCGACTAAAGTGGGAGAGACAGACACCCGCTAGCCACCTTATGCAACTAGTGCATGTCAGTCGGTGGAACCAGTCTCACGTAAGAGTACGTGTAAGGTCGGTCCGGGCCGCTTCATCCCACGATGCCGCCGAATCAAGATAAGACTAGTAACGGCAAGCAAATTGACAATATCCACGTCCACAACTGCTTCGTGTTCTACTCGTGCATAGAAACTACGCATAGACCTAGCTCATGATGCCACTGTTGGGGATCGTAGCAGAAATTTAAAATTTTCTACGCATCACCAAGATCAATCTATGGAGTAATCTAGCAACGAGGGGAAGGAGAGTGCATCTACATACCCTTGTAGATCTCTAAGCGGAAGCGTTGCAAGAACGCGGATGAAGGAGTCGTACTCGTAGCGATTCAGATCGCGGTTGATTCCGATCTAAGCGCCGAACCACGGCGCCTCCGCGTTCAACACACGTGCAGCCCGGTGACGTCTCCTACGCCTTGATCCAGCAAGGGGAGAAGGAGAGGTTGGGGAAGACTCCATCCAGCAGCAGCACAACGGCGTGGTGGTGAAGGAGGAGTGTGGCAATCCTGCAGGGCTTCGCCAAGCACCGCGGGAGAGGAGGAGGACTTGGGAGAGGGGAAGGGCTGCGCCAGAACTTGGGTGCGGCTGCCCTCCCACCCCCCCCATATATATAGGGGCAAGGGAGAGGGGGGGCGGCCCCCTCAGATCCAATCTGAGGAGGGGGCGGTGGCCAGGGGGGTTGCCTTGCCCCCCAAGGCAAGGGGGGCGCCCACCCTTTAGGGTTCCCCCAAACCCTAGGCGCATGGGCCCTAGGGGGGAGGCGCCCAGCCCACTAAGGGGCTGGTCCCTCTCCACACACAACCCATAGGGCCCTCCGGGGCAGGTGGACCCTCCCGGTGGACCATCGGAACCCCTCCAGTGGTCCCGGTACAATATCGGTAACCCCCGAATTATAACGGTGACCGTATGATGACTTCCCATGTATAAATCTTTACCTTCGGACCATTCGGAACTCCTCGTGACGTCCAGGATCTCATCTGGGACTCCGAACAACATTCGGTGACCACGTACATACTTTCCCTATAACCCTAGCATCATCGAACCTTAAGTGTGTAGACCCTACGAGTTCGGGAGTCATGCAGACATGGCCGAGACAACTCTCTGGTCAATAACCAACAGCGGGATCTGGATACCCATGTTGGCTAACACATGCTCCACGATGATCTCATCGGATGAACCACGATGTCAAGGATTCAATCAATCCCGTATACAATTCCCTTTATCTATCGGTACGATACTTGCCCGAGATTCGATCGTCGGTATCCCGATACCTTGTTCAATCTTGTTACCGACAAGTCTCTTTACTCGTTCTGTAACACATCATCCCGTGATCAACTCCTTGATCACATTATGCACATTATGATGATGTCCTACCGAGTGGGCCCAGAGATACCTCTCCGTTACACGGAGTGACAAATCCCAGTCTCGATTCGTGCCAACCCAACAGACACTTTCGGAGATACCTGTAGTGAACCTTTATAGCCACCCAGTTACGTTGTGATGTTTGGTACACCCAAAGCACTCCTACGGTATCCGGGAGTTGCACAATCTCATGGTCTAAGGAAATGATACTTGACATTAGAAAAGCTTTAGCATACGAACTACACGATCTTTGTGCTAGGCTTAGGATTGGGTCTCGTCCATCACATCATTCTCCTAATGATGTGATCCCATTATCAACGACATCCAATGTGCATGGTCAGGAAACCGTAACCATCTATTGATCAACGAGCTAGTCAACTAGAGGCTTACTAGGGACATGGTGTTGTCTATGTATCCACACATGTATCTGAGTTTCCTATCAATACAATTCTAGCATGGATAAGAAACGATTATCATGAACAAGGAAATATAATAACAACCAATTTATTATTGCCTCTAGGGCATATTTCCAACACATGCAAGAGCTGCTATTTTATACTAAGCATTTAAGGACAGACTGATACTAAGGCACCTTCTCAAAACCCTTTACAGCTTCAACACTTGCTAGTACACCATCAATATCTGCAAGATTTGGAAGCCCCTTTTGAGAAGAAGGAAATTGATGAGGTAGTTCAGAACATGCCAGCTGATAAAGCACCCGGACCAGATGGTTTTAACCCTGCTTTTTTAAAAGCTTGCCGGGGGATCATTAAAGAGGATTTCTATAAATTGCTTGCAGATTTTCACAGTGGTACGGTTAATCTTCAGAGTATTAACTATTCCTTCATTACACTGATACCAAAGAAAGACTCTGCCTCCTTACCGGCAGAATCCAGACCTATTTCACTCCTCAACTGCACACTCAAGATAATCACCAAACTCCTGGCCAACAGACTTTAGAAAGTGATTTTGGGTATGGTCCACAAAAACCAATATGACTTCCTTAATAACAGGTGTATTCATGATTGTTTGGCTTGGACTTATGAGTACATCTATCAATGCCACCAATCCAAACAAGAGATAATCCTTTTGAAACTTGACTTTGAGAATGCCTTTGATATGATCAATCATGACACCATTGTTGATATTCTGCATGCTAAAGGTTTTGGCTCTAGATGGATCAGCTGGATTAAGATGATTTATGGTACTGGCTACTCTTCAGTCCTTCTAAACGGGGTTCCTAGAAAGCAATTTTTATGTAAGAAGGGAGTTAGACAGGGTGATCCACTATCACCTTTGATTTTTGTGCTGGCTGCAGATCTTCTTCAATCCATTTTCAATGAGGCTATGCATCACTCTCTTCTGGAATCTCCTTTACAACATCAATCTGCTCAAGACTACCCTATACTTCAATATGCTGATGATACTATTTTGGTAGCAAAGGCTGATGCTAGGCAGTTAAGCCAGATCCAAAACCCGCTCCTGCACTATGAAACTTATACTGGACTAAAAGTGAACTATTCCAAATCCATTATGATCCCAATCAATACCCCTACAGACAAGATGCATACTCTCTCTCCCAGTTACTGGGTTGTAAGATTGGGGCTCTTCCTCATACATATTTAGGTCTGCCACTCTGCATCTCAAAGCCAAGAATTGAAGACTTTGTCCCCATGTTGAAAAGGATTGAAAACAGATTGTTAAGTTGTTCCACCATGCTCTCTTCTGGAGACAAGCTCACTCTACTGAAATCAGTCTTCTCCAGTATGCCAACTTTTTTCATGTGTACTCTCATGCTGCCTAAATCAGTGGTCAAACAGATTAACATATACCTGAAGCAATGTTTTTGGAGGAAGTATGGCACACAGGACAGTGGCCCTGCCCTTATCTCCTGGAAGAAAGTATGTACGCCTAAGAAGTTAGGTGGTCTTGGTGTCCTTGACATCACCACCCACAATCAGTCCCTTCTCGTGAAACACCTCCATAAGTTCATGAATAAAGTAGATACTCCATGGGTGAATGTAATTTGGGAATCCTATTATCAAGATTCTGTACCTGGTGATAGGATGGTTGGATCATTTTGGTGGAAAGCCTTGCTGAAACTACTACCAACGTTCAAGACTCATGCTAAATGCAAGGCATTTAGAGGTGACACCACTCTTTTCTGGTCAGACAACTGGTCTGGACAATCAATGCAAAACAGATTCCCAGAGCTCCACTCCTTTGCAATAGACAAGAACTCCACTCTTGAGAATATGTAGAGTCAAGATGATATCAGCCTTCTTTTTCATCGACCTTTGTCTGAACAAGCCTACTCTCAATTCAATATGGTCCAAGATATGCTCTCCAACAGAACGGTTTCTGTAGATAAAGATCAATGGCACTATGCATGGTCATCACCACACTACTCTTCCAGGAAAATGTACAAGCAACTCATGGGTCCAAACTCTGCCCACATAATTTTCAAACACCTATGGAGCACCAATTGCAGGCTCAGGCACAAGATTTTCTATTGGCTACTGCTATATGATCGACTTAACACCAGAAATCTTCTTCATAGGAAAAATATGACCATTCAAGACTACAACTGTGCTTTATGTTCAGAGCATATTGAGGAAACGCTGTCACACCTCTTCTGGAATTGTCCATTTGCTCTTCAGTGTTGGGATTTCATTTCACCAAATAGACACAGAGGTATTTCTACCTATGATGAAATTCTGATTATCACCAGCCAACTACCCCAGGAGATTGCTCAAGATATAGTGCTTATGAGCTGCTAGGGGATTTGGTCAGTCCGTAATGACAGGATTTTCAGATCAGCTGCTCCGCACATCAACTCCTGGAAACACTATCTTAAGGAAGGCTTATGGGCAGCTCAACTTAGGTCTAAGCAGAGCAAAGCAGAGATTCTAAGAACTTGGACTGAACAGATCCTTTAATTGACCATGTGTTCGTTCCCTAGAGCAGGAGTGGGGTGATGATGTAATTTTAAGACTTTGTACATACTTTTTCTTTATTTAATGAAATTACCGTAGAACTATTGTTCTAGGGTCTTAGTTAAAAAAAAAAGAAACGGTGTACGAGCAAAGCTCATCTAATAGCCCCGGCACACGACAAGATAGAGTTTGATCGATCTGGTTTGGTTTGTGTACGTGGGCCTCCAGCCTGCTGGCTTCTCACATCTTCGCGTTGATTTCCTCAGAAAGCTCACGCTAGCCCTATCGCCGCCCACCTCTCTGCCCGCCATCGAAACATCGCGGCGCGCCAGTGTCGCCCCGCCTGACTCCGTGACCCGCCCAGATCACCGGAAAGAAAAAGATACGGCAAGAGAACCCCTCGATCTATTTCAAGTGCGTATCTCTATTTCTCACAATTTTTGTTTCTCAAACACCGAACTAGGCCTTCAAATCTTAAGGATGTTACAATTGCATATTGGATTACTGCGTTTTTTTGGGACCTATGCACGTGTATTTGAGAATAGGATTACCGGGATTTTTCAATATGTATGCCGCTACGAATTTGTTTGAGAATTGAATTATTGTGAATTTCCAAATTTTGGGAGTGCTTATCATTTTTGCCGATCATCTTTGTTTCCTTTGTTTGGAGTTTTTATGCTTTACTATTTTTTAACTTCATATAATCAGCTAGTAATTGCTAAGGCTCTGTTTGGGAGTAATTTGTTTGAGACTACAGTTTTTAACCCCATGATGACAATGAATATTTTAGCTTATGAAACCATCAGTTTCTAAAACTACCGCAAAAATGGTGCCGTGTTTGGCAAGCAACATACTATGTAGTATTGTATTTGACCACCACTAGTGTCCTTTGTTGTTTTCCTCGGTTTTTAAAATAGAGGTCCCGATCTTTTTTTTGCATACAGCAAAAATACCATAGTTTTGTGGATACTTTCAAATACTGCAATTTTTTAAAGGATTTTTGCAGTATTTGAAAGCAAAAAATAATAATGCACTAATGTATTTTTGCTGTAGTAATGTATTTGACTACAAGAAATTGCACTGATTGTTTTTGCGGGGAAATACTGCAATCTTAACTAGAGGCAAACATCTCAAAGTATTTGAAACGGTAGTTTGTCAAAATAGTATTCTTGAAATACATTATAACCAAACGCATCCTAAGTATGTTATTTTTATGTATAGCATTATATGTTTCTATGCATATGTGATGTACATGTGGACACCGGGTTATTTTTGTTCTGGGTTCGCCCCTGATTCCTCTCTAGTCAAAAGCTGGGTGCAGTGGACGTTGCTTCCCAGAAGATGTGTCGAGGCCACGGGTGATTTTCCACAGCAAGTGTGAGAGCGACAACGAACGGCGGAGTCGAGTGCATGTGTCAAAAATTCAGTTGGAGGTGTCAAAAAATTCTGTTAGAGGTGTCTAAAAAAATTATATTTCGGTTGCAGTGCATAAATGTTGATTTTGTGTAACACCAACCATCTGCATCGCATCCGCGTCGCCATCACCATCTACCCTCTCCTCCTCGTCCACACAGACACGTAGATTCCTGGTTCCCGGCACCACCCTATCTTGTGAGCTAACGGATCCATCAGGACCTTGGAGGCGCGAGAGCGGTACTTGGTCCACCTAGCTCGCTGTCCGAAATCTTCCGAATATATGCCTCGTCCGTCGCCCGGAGCATGATCTCGATTGGAAGAGTCGAACGGTCGGGAATCATCGACGCCAGCTCCTGCTTCGTCGCTACGGACGTCACACCTGTTGCGCCCCAAAAGCCATGCCCTCGGAAGCAGCCCAGACCAAGCACGATGTTCAACATCACATTCCACCATCGGAGACTTCAGGAACACCCAAGACAGCGCCTTCACGAAGAGGGCGAGATCGTGACGCCGCAGTTGTCCGGTCCGACGAACCGGACCTAGGGTTTTCCCCGACGCTCAAGGGCCATGGTAGAGAGGCCACAAAAGCGCCTTTAAGAAAGGGACGACAGCCATACGTGTCGCCACTACCAACATTGGCAAGTTGAGCAGGGATTTCGCCTGGCCTGAGACCGAACAATCCCGAATAAGCCGTCGGATCGGAGACGTGGACATGCGAATTCTGGCTGGAGCAGCCGCCACAGAAAGGAGAGACGCACCCACTAGACCCACCATCACTTAGTGCCACCCTCGCCGCAGACGCCTGAGCCGCATAGCCAAATATGGGCAGAGAAGACCCGACCCTGCTGCCACGAGCACCAATAGGCCAACCCGAAGAGAGTCGTTGCTAAGCCGTTCCACCGGGATATACATTGGAACTAGGGCAAGGACTGGTCGTGGCACGTGCCATAGGCTGGTGATCGACAGTGAAAGCAAACAGACGGAGGACGGAGTTGGATCCCAACCGCGAACACGCACCAGGCTGCAAACCACCGAGCCACCAGGGGAAGCGGGACGCTGGCGGCTGATGGGGTTATGTACCTAGGGTAGGGTCATGGACCTGATCTAAGTACCTTACCCAAGGACACCCTCAGAAGAAGTCGCCTTCCAGTCGACTAACGAGGGACACACTCGACTGACTTGAAGGACTCGACCACGAAGACTCACTCGACCACCAGAAGGTCAAGAGGCACTCTGCACTGCAACGGCCTGTAATCAAGTAGACTTTATGATAGTAAAGGCACTTTATGTGGGGCGTTACCAGTAACGCCCCAGACTTAACTCACCTTAAACCCTCTCCTACGTGGGCTGGCTGGGGTCCTGGCGCACTCTATATAAGCCACCCCCCTCCACAGGCAGAAGGGTTCGGCACCTTGTAACTCATATACTCATAATCCACTCGACCGCCTCCGGGCTCCGAGACGTAGGGCTGTTACTTCCTCCGAGAAGGGCCTGAACTCGTACATCCTTTGTGCTTACAACCTCTCCATAGCTAGGACCTTGCCTCTCAATACCTACCCCCCACTCTACTGTCAGGCTTAGAACCACGACAGTTGGCGCCCACCGTGGGGCAGGTGTTTTAGCGATTTTGTGGAGAAGTTGCAATTCTTCCGAGTACTTTCATCATGGTGTCTGTTGGAGTTTTGGTCGGGGGTCAAGAGATCCGTCTCGGCACTCTCACCTTCATCGCCGACGACTCCGCGTGGCTCCACGAGGCTCCACTCGACGTTGATGCGCTCCCCGTCCGCGGTGCGACGCATTTTCGTGCATATGTCCGCGGCGTTCTGCTGCGGCAACCGTCGACCCAGTATCGGTCGGCTCCTCCATCATCCACCCTCCCGGTATTCCGCCGGCGCAAGCGCTCGGGCCGGTCGAGGCTTCAGCGATGGGTGAGGCACGCGGTGGCTCGCCAATCGGCCACCACCCAAGTTGCGGCGATCGAGCCCGACGAACCTCTCTACGGCTTGTTCGATCAGTCGACTGGCTCCGTAGAGACTGCATCCGAGTGCGGTAGCAGTGATCCAGCGGCGGAAATCTTGATGGTCGACGGGCCCCACAGTCCTCCTGGCTTCGCCCGTGGTGGTGGAGCAGGTGACGGCGGCGACCCTACACGAGGCTACGAAGAGTACCAGCCCGAGCCACTCGACTCTCTGCAAAGAGAGGAACTTCGCCGCAGGAACGAGGATCCCCTGCGTATTCCCATCGCAGGAGAAACCCCCGAGGCTCGTGCCTTGGAGGAGGCGCGTCTGGCCAATTTGGCCGAGCGCACTCGACTGGAGAATCTTCAGCGAGCACTCGACGAGCGCGCGCGGCAACGAGTTCCCGACACCAGTCGACGTCAACTCTTCCCGCCAACTCAGGTACATCGAACCCCAATTCAGAATTTAGCAGCTGCGACCCGTATAGCAGAGTCCATCCAGCCTTCGCAGTCGGAAGCTGGCAGAGGTTTGCTGCAGATCAGGGATCTGCTCCGGGCAGCAGGAGATCAGAATTCAGTCGTGTCTCAGTCGCGCAACAGAATTCACAGTCGATCCGTCACTGTGAATATGGTTCAGTCGGCTCACAGCCCCAGATCGCCTCCGCGGCGTGAAGGGCGCGAGAATCGGCGAGATCAATATGGCGACAGACTCGACCGAGATGATAGGCGTCGAGTGCCCTATTCCCCTCCGAGGGGTGGGTCTTACGCTCCTCGGCAGCCAGATGATAGGCGTCAGTACAGCACAGGGCGTAGGGTTCCAGTCGACCCCAGAGAACCAGGCTTCGACGCGCGATCCATTATCGTGCAAGGGTTGGTTGACCGGAACAGAGCCCATCGAGGTGGACTCGACAGAGATGTACCCACAAGCAGTCGAGTGCATGTTTCTGGTCCTGAATGTTTCAGCAGAGCTATCAGAGCCGCAGTTATCCCTCCCAATTTCAGGTTGGCAACAGGAGTCAGCAAGTTCACTGGTGAGTCTAAGCCTGAAACTTGGCTTGAAGACTACCGAGTGGCAGTTCAGATTGGTGGTGGGAACGACAAGGTGGCCATGAAGCATTTGCCCCTCATGTTGGAAGGTTCTGCCAGGGCATGGTTGACTCAATTACCTCCTAGCAGCATTTACACTTGGGAAGATCTGTCCCGAGTGTTCGTCAGGACGTTTGAAGGAACTTGCAAGCGACCAGCTGGATTGACAGAGTTGCAAGTCTGCGTGCAGAAAACTAATGAGACTCTTAGAGAGTATATTCAGAGGTGGATCACTTTGCACCACACTGTGGAGAATGTGTCTGATCATCAGGCAGTCTGCGCCTTCAAAGATGGTGTCAAGAACAGAGAACTGAGTTTGAAGTTTGGTCGAAATGGTGACATGACCTTGAGTCGGATGATGGAGATTGCTACCAAGTACGCCAACGGCGAAGAAGAAGACCGACTCCGAAGCGGCAAGCACAAGCCGAGTCAGTCGGAAAAAGGAAACACCAGTCGGAAACAGAAGCGGAAGGCTGAACCGGCAGCTCCTGAGAGGCTCTGGCCGTGACTCAAGGAAAATTTAAGGGGAAACCAAAAGGATCCTGGAACCCCAAGAAGGTAAAGGATAAAGAAGGGAACGACGTGATGGATATGCCATGTCACATTCACACGAAGAAAGACGAAGAGGGGAATATCATTTACCCGAAGCACACCACTCGCCAATGTCGACTCCTGATCCAGCAGTTTCAGGGAAAACAGTCTAAGGACAAGGAGAAGGAGTCGGACAAGGCCGAAGACAAGGAGGACAGTGAGGAAGGATATCCGCATATCAACTCCACTCTGATGATCTTTGCAGATGTGGAAAGCAGAAGTCGACTGAAAGTGATTAACCGAGAGGTGAACATGGTTGCCCCTGCAAAAGCAAATTATCTGAAGTGGTCTCAAACACCCATCACATTCGACCAATCTGATCACCCGACTCACATTGCCACCCCTGGGAGGCAAGCTTTGGTGGTCGATCCAGTTGTCGAAGGCACTCGACTGACAAAGGTGCTGATGGATGGTGGAAGTGGGCTGAACTTATTGTATGCAGACACATTGAAAGGTATGGGCATTCCGATGTCCCGACTGAGCACTAGTAACATGAGCTTTCATGGAGTTATACCAGGGAAGAAGGCCGAGTCACTCGGCCAGATAGCTTTGGACGTGGTGTTTGGTAATTCGAAGCATTTTCGCAAAGAAAAGTTGACGTTTGAGGTCGTGGATTTTCAGAGTGCATATCATGCCATTTTGGGGAGACCAGCTTACGCACGATTTATGGCTCGACCATGCTACGTGTACCTCAAATTGAAGATGCCCGGCCCCAAAGGAGTGATCACTGTCACCGGTGATCGGAAAAAGGCAGAAGAGTGCTTTCAGAAGGGCTCCAAGATCGCCGATTCCCAGGTGACAGCGGTCGAGTTCGAAGAATATAAGCAAAACGCAGATCCGAGTGACTTGCTGTGATCCAAGAAGCCCGCCACAGAGTCTGCATTCCAGTCGTCCGGTGAGACGAAGCCTGTTCACATTCACCCGACCGACCCCGAAGCAGCTCCGACCCGCATCTCCACGACACTCGACCCAAAATAGGAAGAAGCGCTCATCCAGTTCCTCCGTGAGAACTGGGACATTTTTGCATGGAAGCCCGCTGACATGCCAGGTGTTCCCAGGGGACTGGCTGAGCATCGCCTAAGAGTCGACTCATCTGCAAAACCAGTCAAAGAGCATCTTCGGCGGTTCGCCGTCCAGAAGAGAAAAGCCATTGGCGAAGAAGTGGCTCGACTGTTGGCGGCAGGATTTATCCGAGAGATATACCACTCCGAGTGGCTCGCTAATGTCGTCATGGTTCCTAAGAAGGACAAGTCGCTCCGAATGTGCATTGATTTCAAGCACATCAACCGGGCCTGCCCGAAAGATCATTTTCCTCTCCCTCGCATAGATCAAATTGTTGACTCGACCGCGGGATGTGAGAGGTTATCTTTTTTAGATGCCTACTCCGGGTACCACCAGATCCGTCTGTACGGGCCCGACGAGGTAAAAACAGCTTTCATCACTCCATTCGGGTGCTTCTGCTATATCACCATGCCATTCGGCCTCAAGAATGCCGGGGCCACATTCATGCGAATGATTCAGAAGTGTCTACTCACTCAAATCAGTCGGAATGTGGAAGCTTATATGGATGATATTGTTGTCAAGTCACGAAAAGGTTCCGACGTGCTCGCCGACCTCGCCGAAACATTTGCCAACCTCAGAAGGTATGATATCAAGCTCAATCCATCGAAGTGCACATTTGGAGTTCCCGGTGGCAAGTTACTCGGTTTTCTCGTTTCCGAACGGGGAATCGACGCTAACCCAAAGAAGATTGGCACTATTCTCCGAATGAAACGCCCTGTGCGAGTGCACGATGTCCAGAAGCTTACTGGATGCTTGGCCACATTAAGTCGATTCATCTCACGACTCGGTGAAAAGGCATTGCCTCTTTATCGGCTGATGAAGAAGACAGACAAGTTCGAGTGGACTCCAGAAGCTGATGCAGCGTTTGCCGAGCTAAAAGCTCTGCTCTCCACCCAGCCGGTGCTTGCTGCTCCAATCAGCAAAGAGCCTCTGTTGCTCTATATCGCAGCCACAGGACAAGTCGTCAGTACCGTGCTAACGGTCGAGCGGGAAGAAGAAGGAAAAGCCCTCAAAGTTCAGCGCCCAGTGTATTATTTGTCTGAAGTCTTGACTCCATCAAAGCAGAGATATCCTCATTATCAGAAGCTTGTATATGGAATATACATGACCACAAAGAAGGTTGCTCATTATTTCTCTGATCATTCCATCACAGTCGTCAGCGACGCTCCACTATCAGAGATTTTGCACAATAGGGATGCAACTGGTCGAGTGGCCAAATGGGCGATTGAACTTCTTCCCCTTGATATCAAGTTTGAGGCAAAGAAAGCCATTAAGTCCCAGGCAATAGCAGATTTCCTTGCCGAGTGGATTGAACAGCAGCAGCCGACTGAAGTTCACTCGGAGCATTGGACCATGTTTTTTGATGGCTCTAAGATGTTGAATGGTTCCGGTGCTGGGGTTGTCCTGGTTTCCCCCAGAGGAGATAAGCTCAGATATGTGCTCCAGATTCACTTTGATTCCTCCAACAATGAGGCAGAATATGAAGCCCTCTTATATGGGTTGCGCATGGACATTTCACTCGGCGTCCGTCGCCTGATGGTCTATGGCGACTCGGATTTAGTGGTCAATCAGGTGATGAAAGAGTGGGACGTGAGAAGCCCAGCCATGACTGGATACTGCAGTGCAGTGAGGAAGCTGGAAAAGAAGTTCGAGGGGTTGGAGCTCCATCATATACCCCGACTGAAAAATCAAGCAGCTGATGATCTAGCAAAGATAGGTTCCAAGAGAGAAGCCATTCCGAGTGGTGTGTTCTTGGAGCATATACACACTCCGTCAGTCAAAGAGGATCCTTTCACCGAAGAAACTCCACAGCCCAAGAGTACCACAGATCCGACTGAAGTTGAAGTCCCAGCAGTGGTCGACTTGATCATGGAGGTTTTGGTGGTCATTCCCGACTGGACGATTCCGTATGTCGCATATATCCTGAGGAAAGAGCTCCCGGAGGATGAGGAAGAGGCTCGACAGATCGTCCGTCGATCTAAGGCCTTTACCGTAATCAAAGGACAATTATACAGAGAAAGCGCGACTGGAGTTGGTCAGAAGTGCATAACACCAGAAGAAGGTCGACTCATCCTCAATGATATTCACTCGGGGACCTGTGGTCATCATGCGTCCTCTCGGACCATCGTGGCCAAAGCATACCGAGCCGGATTTTACTGGCCAAAGGCGAATGAGATGGCAAAAGAGATAGTGGATAAGTGCGAGGGATGTCAATTCTACTCGAATATGTCACACAAGCCTGCGTCGGCTCTGAAGACCATTCCACTCGTCTGGCCTTTCGCAGTATGGGGATTGGACATGGTCGGTCCTTTGAGAACAGGACGAAGTGGCTTCACGCATGTACTGGTGGCAGTCGACAAGTTCACCAAGTGGATCGAGGCTAAACCAATCAAGAGCCTTGACACCGGTACTGCTGTTAGCTTCATCAGGGAACTAATATTCAGATATGGAGTCCCACACAGCATCATTACGGATAATGGGTCGTACTTTGACTCAGAGGAATTCAGAGCTTTCTGCAACTCCGAGGGCACACGGGTCGACTACGCTTCAGTCGCCCATCCGCAGTCGAATGGACAAGCAGAGCGAGCTAATGGACTGATTCTTAAGGGATTGAAGCCTCGACTGATGCGTGATCTCAAACACGCGGCTGGAGCTTGGGTCGACGAACTTCCCTCAGTACTCTGGGGACTGCGGACCACACCTAATCGGTCGACCGGAAGAACTCCATTCTTCTTGGTCTACGGAGCTGAAGCAGTCTTGCCGAGTGATCTTCTCCACAATGCTCCTCGAGTTGAAATCTACAACGAAGCAGAGGCTGAACAAGCGCGGCAAGACGCAGTCGACCTTTTAGAGGAAGAAAGGGAGATGGCTCTGATCCGGTCGACCATCTACCAACAAGATTTGCGTCGTTTCCACGCCAGAAATGTGAGAGGTCGAGCCTTCCAGGAAGGAGATTTGGTTCTCCGAGTGGATCAGCACAAACCACACAAGCTTGCTCCTTCTTGGGAAGGCCCCTTCATCCTCACCAAGGTTCTCCATAATGGGGCGTACCGTCTTTACAACGTCGAGCATAATATCGATGAGCCCCGAGCTTGGAACGCGGAGCTACTCCGCCCATTTTACACTTAAGTTTTATCACTCGGATGAGATGAAATAAAGTACTTCTGTAGTTCATGGACCTCAAAATAATAGTGTCATAGTTCCTCCATAATTTTTGTCACTTTTTATTTTGTCCAATAAAATCCCCCCTCAGTGGGTGACTTGGCTGCGAATCCGTTTCGCCTAAGTTTGTAAAAATCCTACCGAGTGGCGAGCCAGACTCCCACTCGGAGGTTTAGCTGCGAATCTGTTTCGCCTAAGTTATCAAAATCCTACCGAGTGGTAAGCCAGCCTTCCACTCGGGGGCTTAGCTGCAGCCCTGTGCTCGCCTAAGTTATAAAAATCCTACCGAGTGGTAAGCCAGCCTTCCACTCGGGGGCTTAGCTGCAGCCCTGTGCTCGCCTAAGTTATAAAAATCCTACCGAGTGGTAAGCCAGCCTTCCACTCGGGGGCTTAGCTGCAGCCCTGTGCTCGCCTAAGTTATAAAAATCCTACCGAGTGGTAAGCCAGCCTTCCACTCGGGAGCTTAGCTGCAGACCTGTGCTCGTCTAAGTTACAAAAATCCTACCGAGTGTAGAGCAACCCTCTCACTCGGGGGCTTAGCTGCAGTCCAAGCACTCGCCTAAGTTATCAAAATCCTACCGAGTGTAGAGCAACCCTCTCACTCGGAGGCTTAGCTGCAGTCCAAGCACTCGCCTAAGTTATCAAAATCCTACCGAGTGTAGAGCAACCCTCTCACTCGGAGGCTTAGCTGCAGTCCAAGCACTCGCCTAAGTTATCAAAATCCTGCCGAGTGAAGAGTAAACCTCTCACTCGGAGGCTTAGCTGCAGCCCAGTGCTCGCCTAAGTGGACTGAAGAATAAGTCGATTGCAGTAAAGGCGCCTTGCTTTGAACCTGCAAAAGACATTTCGAGCCAAAGGCAATCATATTCAAGCACCAAATTCAAGTTTGAATCGATATCTAAAGGAACCGAGAGTGCTCAGGCGTTAAGCCTGTTAAGGTTTATCGGTTACAATTCCACTCGGCATACCGAGGCAAATTTAAAAGCGTCGAGCCAGAAGTGGAAGGAGCAACGAATTCATCAAGGTCAATTCCGTCGGCGATCCGAGTGGCAGCTGCAAGGAAAGTTTCCATAAAGGACCTAAAGTCGTGCTTCTTGGTATTGGCCACCCGAAGGGCCGCCAGCTTCTCTTCTCGTGCATCCTTACAGTGGACTCGGGCAAGACACAGAGCAACATCTGCACCACACCGAGCCGAGGACTTCTTCCATTCCTGCACTCGACCAGGGATCGTGTTCAACCGGGCCATCAGCGATTCAAGGTCATTCTGAAGTGTCTCCTCAGGCCAAAGCGTCGAGTCGATGCGAGATGTGGCGGCCTTCAGCCTTGCGAGATAGTCCACGACAGCTGCAACACGGGACTCCAGTCGGAGAACATCCATGGCAACTTCATCGTTCACCGGAGAATTGACGGGGTCGAGGTTTGGCTCCAGCCGGCTAGTTTCTTCTTCAAAGTTTTGACAAAATTCTGCAAGGGTGATCACTAAGTCAAGGAGATGGTCGAATGGAAAAATCACAATTGGAAATGTCTGCCAAGCATAGAGGTTTACCTTCAAGCATAAGAAACAACTTCTTGGCAAGTCCACTCAGGAAGGCCTCCAGATCAGTTTTCTTCCCAGTCAATTTGGCGACTTGGTCGGTCAGGGCAGCTTTATCAGTTTTCAGTCGACTGACCTCCTTGTTGGCAATCCCAAGAGCAGCTTCCAGATTGGTATTGTCTTGTTCGAGCTTGGTGACTGAAGCTAACTTCTCGTCAGCAAGCTTGATCTTCTCAGCTAGCTCAAGGTCTTTCTTCTGTTGGGCCTCCCTTACCTTACCTGCAAGTTACAGCAAGATCAGATTTTGAAACAAGCAAGGGGAAAAGCAGTCGTCAAGGTCTCACCAAACATACCTTCGGTCTCCTCCTTTGCCTTTGTCAGCTTCTCCTGAACCAGCTTCAAGCTCAGCTCGACTTGAGTATGCTTGTGTTCCAGCTCTGAGTAGCGAGCCACAAGATCACAAGAGTTCTGCGAAGAACCAATCGACTAAATGTCAAATTTAATTCGCTTCCGAGTGAAAAAGGGAAAAACTCACGTTTCTAAGACTACAGCCGAATACAAGCATTCGACCGTAGTCTCGGGGACTACACCCAGTGGGTGCACTCAGCGTGCCCCCACTAATCCTGTTGAAGACAAAGTCGACCAGTCGACCTCAAAAAAAAAGATGTATTCACTAAGACTGTGATCAACTGCAAGCAGTCGACCACAGTCTCGGGGACTACACCCAGTGGGTGCACTCAGCGTGCCCCCACCGGTTTGTGAAATCCAGTCGACATAGTCGACTGACAGAAAAATTGACATCATAAAGCCTAAGGCCGACTGCCAGCAGTCGACCTTAGCCTTGGGGACTACACCCAGCGGGTGCACTCAGCGTGCCCCCGCTAACACGGAGTTTTATCGACACACCCAGTGGGTGACTACTATAAATTCCGGAAAAGAAAAGTTTTTGGTAGCATATCCAACAGAACAAACAGCGGTCGACTGACCTGGACATTGCTTTGGAGGGCAGAACTGGCATCATAAGCCGCCTGACTCGCATCCCGGATGGTCTTCAGCTGCTCCATCATGATTCCCGCTTGGCGTATCACCTCCTTCGCTGCGCCGGCTTGGTCCTCTGGGACGTGGTGCGTCGTGAAGAGGGAGGGCTGCTGAGCACTCGTCAATGGATCTGCGAAGGACACCGTGTGTCGAGTGATGTTCTCTTCCTCCACAGTCAGAATCTCGGGCGCCGTCACATCCTGAGGCACCTTACTGGCGGACGTTTTCCGACTCCTCCTGCGCTTCAGCGGCTCTTCATCCTCATCATCATCAGGGAGATTGATAACAGTATTGGGTGGAGCTACAGAGAAAGATCAGGATCAGAGATCGCGAGTCAGTCGACTAAGAACAGCGTTAAGAATACAGTACCTGGGTTCGAAGTTGCTGCGTCCTCCATCTCGTGGTCATCAGCCCGGGCCGAGGTTTCAGAAGTAGCAGCACTGCAACTCCAAAGGATCAGTCGACTAACTTCAGCGTCGACCAGAGACAAAGTTCACACAAAATAAGAAAATATGAGCAGCACGGTTACCCTGATATGGTGGGGATGGACACCTTCATTTTCGGCAGGAGCTTGATCGGCTTCGACGAGGCCGCCCTGGGCTGCTTCGACGCCTTTTCAGTCGGCACCGGAGAGGTGGTCCGAGGGCGCTTGGTCGACTGAGTGGCGGTCGCAACCCCCTTACCACGTTCGGTCGAAGGGTCGTGGACAAGCTTCGACCGCCTTTCTGAGCGCGGTGGTACGACCTCCTCCTCCTCTTGTTCCTCGTCCTCGACGCCATCTTCATCACCGTCATCATCATCATCGTCGTCATCATCCTCTGCAACATCCGAGTCCCATTCCTCCTCTTCCTGGCTCTCGCCCCCGCTCGCCTCGCCCTCCTCAGTCGATGCTTGTGCCCCATTGGGCATCGAGTACAGCTCGGTGAGGGCCTAGCATATGTCCAGACAAGGATCAGTCGACCAGTCGGCAGGGTAAACAGAAATGAATGCGACAAGAGCGCAGTGGAGAGCAGGGCAAGTGTACCTTGTTTGGGTCGCTGTTGTGGTCGAGTGGAAGAATCCTTCTGGCTCCACGTGGGTTATCCTTATTTCCGGTAACGGCTACCATCCATCTTTCCAGAGTGACGTCGTCGACTGCTTCTGGATGGACTCTAGTCTCGTCTTCGGTCCCACAGTACAACCACATGCAGTGGCTCTGGAACTGAAGGGGCTGGATGCGACGCCTGAGGAAGACCTCCAGGAGGTCCATGCCCGTCACTCCCTCCCGAACCAACTGCACCACGCGCTCCATCAACATCTTCACATCAGCTTTCTCCTCCGGAATCAGCTTCAGAGGGGAGGGCTTGTTCACTCGGTCCATGGTAAACGGAGGGAGTCCACTCGACTGCCCTGGCGTCGACTGGACCTGGCAGTAGAACCAAGTCGACTGCCAGCCTCTGACGGACTCGGGAAAGGTCATGGGCGGGAAGGTGCTCTTATTCCTCACCTGGATCCCCAGGCCCCCACACATTTGGACGACTCGGGTTCTCTCATCACCTGGGCTCGCCTTCTTCACGGTCTGAGAGCGACACGTGAATATATGTTTGAACAAACCCCAGTGCGGTCGACAGCCCAAGAAACCCTCACACATGGACACGAATGCAGCAAGATAGGCAATGGAGTTTGGGGTAAAGTGGTGGAGCTGCGCTCCGAAGAAATTCAAGAAGCCACGGAAGAAAACACTCGGCGGCAAAGAAAACCCACGATCAACATGGGTGGCCAAAAGCACACACTCACCCTCTTCAGGCTGAGGCTGCCACTCCTTCCCCGGAAGCCTCGCAGCTCCGTGAGGGATCAAGCCCTCGTTGGCCATGTCGAGGAGATCATTCTCTGTGATGGTCGACTGGATCCAGTCTCCTTGGACCCAGCCCTTCGGCAGGCGGGATCTGGACGAGGACCCTCCGCGGCTGGTGGATCTCCCCTTCGCCTTCTCCGACGCCGACGCCTTCTTTGCGCGCTCCAGCGCCGCCGTCTTCTCCTTGGCCATGGTCGCCGGCGAGATGCGCGAAGGGAAGTTGTGCGGGGGCGAGAGCGAGCACGCTGGGCGGGGAAGAAGGAAGCAGAGAGAGGGAGAAAATGCTGAGGCGCAGCACAGAAATCCTCGCCGGGCACATTTATAAGGTCCCTTCCGAGTGGATGACAGGTGGGCCCGTCGATCTAATCATATCTGGGAGCAGTTATGCAGACGGGATACGTGGCGAAAAAGGCGGCGCGGAGATCGAGGCGTCTATGCCCCGTCCCATCCGAACGCCGCGGTCCGCCCCGCTTCGCGCGCGTCCCCAAATTTCGCATCCCGCGGAATCCGCGAACAGCAAATCAGTTTGTCAGACGCGGTGTTTCCGGCGATCCGTCGCTCGGAGATCGTCGAAGCCCGAAAGATCACTCGACGCAAAAATAGAATGGATCGAGTCGACTGAAGGCGAATTGCTCCCTGTCGACGAAGAGATTCTTTGGTCCAGGACAACGCACGACCAGGGCACAAAGGTTAATCGGAAACGACATCAACTCCTTCCTCACTCGAAGCCTCAATCCATTCGTGGGCTAATGATGGGGTTATGTACCTAGGGTAGGGTCATGGACCTGATCTAAGTACCTTACCCAAGGACACCCTCAGAAGAAGTCGCCTTCCAGTCGACTAACGAGGGACACACTCGACTGACTTGAAGGACTCGACCACGAAGACTCACTCGACCACCAGAAGGTCAAGAGGCACTCTGCACTGCAACGGCCTGTAATCAAGTAGACTTTATGATAGTAAAGGCACTTTATGTGGGGCGTTACCAGTAACGCCTCAGACTTAACTCACCTTAAACCCTCTCCTACGTGGGCTGGCTGGGGTCCTGGCGCACTCTATATAAGCCACCCCCTCCACAGGCAGAAGGGTTCGGCACCTTGTAACTCATATACTCATAATCCACTCGACCGCCTCCGGGCTCCGAGACGTAGGGCTGTTACTTCCTCCGAGAAGGGCCTGAACTCGTACATCCTTTGTGCTTACAACCTCTCCATAGCTAGGACCTTGCCTCTCAATACCTACCCCCCACTCTACTGTCAGGCTTAGAACCACGACAGCGGCTGCAAAGGGTGCAACCTGGTAGGGAGGGGGCTGGGGAACGGGTCCGCAGCGGCGCTGAATGGGGCCACAGTCGGTGTCTCTCCTTAGTGGAGCCATGGATCTGGCGGGGGATGGACCAAAGGGACGGTGACCCGAAAGTAGAGGTGATCAGGTCGTGGAAGACGAGAGGAGGACGGAGGAAAGTGGCCGGAGCAGGGGGACGCTACCTCCGACGACCGACACGGCAACTGAATGCTGGCAATGTGGTCCGCCGCCACCGTCGCTGCACGAGCTTCGTCCACAGGCGCCTCTGGCGACGGCGCGGCGGAAGGGAGGTGGCGGTGGGGTAGGTTTCCCCCGTGTCGTGTAAGGAGGGCGACGTGCCGGGGGAGTGGGGGTGGAAGGGGAGGGGGACACGTAAAACCTGTTTTTTGCCTGTGATGAAATGAAATTTTTGGTAGAAGATGAGACTGATCAATGACTTCTTGATGGACTGCCGGTATGTTCGTCGATCAATCGCTCCGTCCCCGACAAGGTGGCACATGCAATATAATGCACTGGTCAGCTAGATATACTGTTGCTCGTACGACACATGGTAACCTGCCAACCGTACGTTCTGTGAAGATGGCGCCCGCGCATACGTGCGCACGTGCTTTCTTGCATGGATGTCTGTCTAGCTGGAGCACATCGACCGCATCACCGGCATGCCGCAGTTATTGCGTGCCGCGTGTACACCACTGTATCGAGCGAGCTGTGATCTTCTTTTCCACCGCCCAGAAAAAATAAGGCTACGCTGCGTTAACTGTAGTGGACGCTGCCGTGTCCGAGTGAGGCGAGACAACGACAGAAAAACAATAATCAAACAAGCGCGACTATGCGAGCAGCAAACTGTCGCCAAGCCTACCTGCGTCCAGCACCGTACATGCCGGAATCACGGGCCATGCACGTACGTACGGTGAACATCACCACGTCCCAGGGCACCTCGGTGGGTTCCAATTGGCAAGCACGTCCTCGCGTGGTGGCTCGTCTTTGCGAAAAGCAGATACACCAAACAAGCCTATCGTGTTCGTTTATGCCCTCTCAAAGCTGCGTGTTTGCGCTTTCTGGCACAAGTGGCGGCAAAAGGGAACATATTTGTTCCTCCTTTGGCACGTCCATTCCGTATCACGAGATGTACATAATACTCCTGGTGAACCAACATGTGGTTGGATGATTAAAGAAACCGTGGGTAAAAATACAAAATGACATCAATCTGAAAATATTTCATGAAATGGTTCTGTTTTGCATGACGTCCGGGGTTAGGACGCCATACTAGAGAGCATGACGCCCCGGTCTAGGGCGCCATGCTAGAGAGCATGACGCCCTGGTCTAGGGCGCCATGGTAATGTCATGTAGCATGGCGTCCCGGTCAAGGGTGTCATGCCAAATAGCATGACGGCCTAGGCCGAGGCGTCATGCTATCTAGCATGGCGCCCTAGCCCCGGGCGTCATGCAAAAGGGGCCATTTCATGAAATATTTTCAGATTATGGTCATTTTATGTTGAAGTTTTAGATAAGGGTCAGTTTTGTTCATTTTCACGAGACGGTGATATCCCCAGTCCATCAGGGTTCAAATCCTGGTGCTTGCATTTATTTCTGAATTTATTTCAGGATTTTCGGTGATGCGCATTCAGTGGGAGAAGACGTTCCCGTCGACGACGAGGCATCTACAGTGAGTTCGTAAATCTCAAGATGATATGCCTGCTCAGTTTTTCGAAGATGCTCATAAAAATAAAATATATGTGTGTATATCCATAAGGATGAGTGTATGCACATGTATATGAACTCTTGTGTTTGTACTGATAAAAAAAGATGAAATTCGTGGTCCGTCCGTCACCCGCGAAAGCCGAAAGCCGCGCGGGACTTTGGTGGCTCCCCGGCGGCCGGCGTGCAAAGCCAAGGGATAGTGTTTGTTTGAGTATGCGGGACGTGTATCATCTTTCACGGTCGACCACGAGAGCTAGTTTTTTTTTTTTTTTTTGAGGATGACCACGAGAGCTAGCTACCGACAATGAAACGACTCCTTCTGTCATCTTCTGTCATCTGTGGATGTTTTGTTTGCTGGTTTTATGTTTCGATAGCGGCGCTTCAGGGAAGAGATACCACCACAATCACAATGTCCAAAACGATCCATCGGCCACGGACGAGGAATCAGACCGAGCGCGGGCAGCTGCACGCCGCTTAGCCAAAGTGCATGGAAGCGAGCACACTGCCCGACGGCGTACGCCGTTAAAAAAAGGAGTGATCGATGCATCGACTTGTGTAAACAAAACCTCTCACCTGCCACCGTTAATCCATTGTTGGATGGTGGCAGCATGTGTCCGGGAGTCCACGCGTGACCCATACCGTACAGTCCGGAATCGCGGTCACGGGATATCTATATTTTCCGCATGATCGTGCCGACATATATGAGTGTTTTTCGTCCGGCATTTCATGTTCCTGTCAGCCCGAGTTTGCTATTGGCCACCTTTCCACACAACTTGTCAAGGACGAGCACTACTTTTGTCTTTTGACGCATGCCTGACTGGGATAGTCGATTGATAAGTTAACCAAACAAGGTTATCAACTTAGTTCGTGCTTCCCTTCCGTACGAGTCGGTACCACGGCATGTACCTGCCTGTCCTAGTGTCCTCGCCGTGAAAGGGGCGCGCGGCCTTCGCGAAGCCACCCATGTTCGTCGTCACCCAATAACGGAAGCAACCCATTACGTCCGTCTCTTTCGAGCTTCGGCAGAGAAAAATGAAATGAAATGCTCAAATGCACATCTTCTTTCCGAGCGATGAAAGTCACATCGACGTCGAGAAGATCGATCCATGGATCCGTGCGCTGGAGCAGGCGGTCCGGGCTAGATTTTCCATTGTCGTGTGGCCGAGCAGTAGCCCATGTCGTACTGTGAAACTGGCGGCGGCAGCAACTAGCTCTTTTCTTCGATAAATGAAATATATTAATATAAAAAAGATATCACATGCATCAGACCTCTGCAACAACAAAAATGTCTAGAGCTAGTCTAGACATGAAGGAAGCACACAGCCGAAAAGAAAAAAGAAAAAAGAAAGAAGAAAAAAGAAAGAGAAAATTAAAGAAACCCCGCCGGAGCGATCAGAGTCTCGCAACGACATGAACAAACCACCACCCTTAATGACACCTATACTAAGTATAAGGGTTCTCCAACGCGACGCCTTCAAGAAAGTAACAGTGCACAAGCGTTGTCGTCGCCGTGTCTAACCGCAAAAGTCAGAACATGGGTTTTCACCCCGGAGAGGTCCGATCACCAAACAATGCCTTCAACAAGAAAACGACTAGAGAGCCATCATTGCCAGGTACAACCAATGAAGGCTAGACCTAGACTTTTCACCCCAGAAACCGAGACACGGAGCTCAAAGAGCACCACCAAGAACGAAGTAATCCTGTGTCACCGCCCCTACTTGCGGAGTTGCTGCAATTCGCCGATCGTCTGACTCACAGTCATCACATGCACGGTCCCGCAAACCGTACGCACACAATGAGTAGCGGATCGTCATCATCTTCCCATTCACCGCAAGTACTCCCTGGGAAAGGCACTGCCAGTAGGTGATCTCGACTCAACATGAGCATGCGAGATAATACCTTCACAACCCAACCGATCTTCAAACATGGCCGCCTTGAATCCCCACGTATACACTCTGGAATCGGGGCCATGGAGTTGCCGATGCTGATGTTTCCAGGATGGCAATAATCTATGGTTGACAATCACCAAACACACCAACACGCAACCTTCTATGGCGTCGGCGATGCATCCGCATCCGGGGAGCACAACGTAGCAGCTCCGTAGGCATGAGGCGGCCTCCCTGTGTAGTACGAGCAGACCGGAACCTTGTGATGACGCCACTAGGCCCGGCAGAGTCAACACAGCCGCACCCAGAACCGTTGAGGTTCAACGACGACATGACCGAGTGATCTTGGATAGGATTGCCGATGCGATCTAGGGTCACGAGTCAGAGAAGAAGAATCAACGAGCGCTGCTGGCATCACATGCGGGCACACCGCACACCAATAGCGTCTGATGAGGACACGAACCTGGGGTAGGGTAATAGGCCTGACCTATATGTCCTACCTAAGGTCCTTGTCCTAAGAACCAAGAAGTTCAAGAATCAGAAGAAGGGATCCAGCAAAGGTGTCGAGTGAAGTCCACCCGACCTACCATTCACTCGAAGACCTCTCTTTATCCAGGTCACTCGACCATGAAACCACTCAACATATAAGAAGACCTAAAGCCGCTCTACGCAGCAACGGTCGGATATTTACTCATATATTTAATGATCATTTGTAGCACTTCAATACAGGCGTTACATGTAACGCCACCTCTTTATGTACATTGAATCCTATGTAACAGAGGGGAGCTGGGGTCCTGGCACACTCTATATAAGCCACCCCCTCCTCTGGGACAAGGGTTCGCACCCCCTGTAACACACACGCTCATAATCCAGTCGACCGCCTCCGGTCTCTGAGACGTAGGGCTATTACTTCCTCTGAGAAGGGCCTGAACTCGTTAAACCTGCGTGTAAAACTCCTCCATAGCTAGGATCTTGCCTCTACATTCCTACCCCCCATTCTACTGTCAGACTTAGAACCACGACAGTTGGCGCCCACCTTGGGGCAGGTGTCTTAGTGATTTGTTGGAGAAGTTGCAATTTTTCTGATCCCCTTCATCATGGTTTCAAGCGGAGGTTTGGCTGAGGGCCGCGAGATCCGTCTCGGCGCACTCGTGTTTGTCGCTGACGACTCCACTTGACTTTAGGAGGCTTCACTCGACATCGACGCACTCCCCGTCCGCGGGGCAATGCACTTTCGCGCGTGCGTCCGCGGCGTCCTCCTGCGGCAGCCGTCGACCCAGTATCGATCGGCTCCTGTAGCTTCCCCCTCCCTGCAGCCCGCCGGAGCAAACATTCCGGTTGGTCGAGACTTCAGCGGTGGGTGAGGCATGCGGTGGCTCACCAATCGGCCACCCCCCAGGTCGCGGCGATCGAGCCCGACGAAACTCTCTACGGCCTGTTCGACTGGCTCCATAGAGACTGCATCCGAGTGCGACAACAGCGACCCCGCGGCGGAAGTTTTGATTGTCAATGGACCACGCAGTCCTCCTGGCTTCACCCGTGAAGACGGAGGTGATGGTGGCGGCGATCCATCGCGTGTCCACGAAGAGTACCGACCCGAACCCCTCCCTTCACAGAGGAGGAAGGAACTTCGCCGTCGGAACATGGATGCACTTCACACTCCTATCGTTGGAGAAACCCCTAAGGCCTAAGCCTTGGAGGAGGCACGCCTGGCCAACTTGGCTGAGCGCACTTGATTAGAGAACCTCCAGCGCGCACTCGACGAGCGTGCTCAGCAGCGTGCTCCCAAATCGAGTCGACATCAACTTTTTCCACCTCCGACTCAGGTATACTGTCGTGGTTCTAAGCCTGACAGTAGAGTGGGGGTAGGTATTGAGAGGCAAGGTCCTAGCTATGGAGAGGTTGTAAGCACAAAGGATGTACGAGTTCAGGCCCTTCTCGGAGGAAGTAACAGCCCTACGTCTCGGAGCCCGGAGGCGGTCGAGTGGATTATGAGTATATGAGTTACAAGGTGCCGAACCCTTCTGCCTGTGGAGGGGGGTGGCTTATATAGAGTGCGCCAGGACCCCAGCCAGCCCACGTAGGAGAGGGTTTAAGGTGAGTTAAGTCTGGGGCGTTACTGGTAACGCCCCACATAAAGTGCCTTTACTATCATAAAGTCTACTTGATTACAGGCCGTTGCAGTGCAGAGTGCCTCTTGACCTTCTGGTGGTCGAGTGAGTCTTCGTGGTCGAGTCCTTCAAGTCAGTCGAGTGTGTCCCTCGTTAGTCGACTGGAAGGCGACTTCTTCTGAGGGTGTCCTTGGGTAAGGTACTTAGATCAGGTCCATGACCCTACCCTAGGTACATAACCCCATCATTAGCCCCCGAATGGATTGAGGCTTCGAGTGAGGAAGGAGTTGATGTCGTTTCCGATTAACCTTTGTGCCCTGGTCGTGCGTTGTCCTGGACCAAAGAATCTCTTCGTCGACAGGGAGCAATTCGCCTTCAGTCGACTCGATCCATTCTATTTTTGCGTCGAGTGATCTTTCGGGCTTCGACGATCTCCGAGCGACGGATCGCCAGAAACACCGCGTCTGACAAACTGATTTGCTATTCGCGGATTCCGCGGGATGCGAAATTTGGGGACGCGCGCGAAGCGGGGCGGACCGCGGCGTTCGGATGGGACGGGGCATAGATGCCTCGATCTCCGCACCGCCTTTTTCGCCACGTATCCCGTCTGCATAACTGCTCCCAGATATGATTAGATCGACGGGCCCACCTGTCATCCACTCGGAAGGGACCTTATAAATGTGCCCGGCGAGGATTTCTGTGCTGCGCCTCAGCATTCTCTCCCTCTCTCTGCTTCCTTCTTCCCCGCCCAGCGTGCTCGCTCTCGCCCCCGCACCACTTCCCTTCGCGCATCTCGCCGGCGACCATGGCCAAGGAGAAGACGGCGGCGCTGGAGCGCGCAAAGAAGGCGTCGGCGTCGGAGAAGGTGAAGGGGAGATCCACCAGCCGCGGAGGGTCCTCGTCCAGATCCCGCCTGCCGAAGGGCTGGGTCCAAGGAGACTGGATCCAGTCGACCATCACAGAGAATGACCTCCTCGACATGGCCAACGAGGGCTTGATCCCTCACGGAGCTGCGAGGCTTCCGGGGAAGGAGTGGCAGCCTCAGCCTGAAGAGGGTGAGTGTGTGCTTTTGGCCACCCATGTTGATCGTGGGTTTTCTTTGCCGCCGAGTGTTTTCTTCCGTGGCTTCTTGAATTTCTTCGGAGCGCAGCTCCACCACTTTACCCCAAACTCCATTGCCTATCTTGCTGCATTCGTGTCCATGTGTGAGGGTTTCTTGGGCTGTCGACCGCACTGGGGTTTGTTCAAACATATATTCACGTGTCGCTCTCAGACCGTGAAGAAGGCGAGCCCAGGTGATGAGAGAACCCGAGTCGTCCAAATGTGTGGGGGCCTGGGGATCCAGGTGAGGAATAAGAGCACCTTCCCGCCCATGACCTTTCCCGAGTCCGTCAGAGGCTGGCAGTCGACTTGGTTCTACTGCAAGGTCCAGTCGACGCCAGGGCAGTCGAGTGGACTCCCTCCGTTTACCATGGACCGAGTGAACAAGCCCTCCCCTCTGAAGCTGATTCCGGAGGAGAAAGCTGACGTGAAGATGTTGATGGAGCACGTGGTGCAGTTGGTTCGGGAGGGAGTGACGGGCATGGACCTCCTGGAGGTCTTCCTCAGGCGTCGCATCCAGCCCCTTCAGTTCCGGAGCCACTGCATGTGGTTGTACTGTGGGACCGAAGACGAGACTAGAGTCCATCCAGAAGCAGTCGACGACGTCACTCTGGAAAGATGGATGGTAGCCGTTACCGGAAATAAGGATAACCCACGCGGAGCCAGAAGGATTCCTCCACTCGACCACAACAGCGACCCAAACAAGGTACACTTGCCCTGCTCTCCACTGCGCTCTTGTCGCATTCATTTCTGTTTACCCTGCCGACTGGTCGACTGATCCTTGTCTGGACATCTGCTAGGCCCTCACCGAGCTGTACTCGATGCCCAATGGGGCACAAGCTTCGACTGAGGAGGGCGAGGCGAGCGGGGGCGAGAGCCAGGAAGAGGAGGAATGGGACTCGGATGTTGCAGAGGATGAGGACGACGATGATGATGATGACGGTGATGAAGATGACGTCGAGGACGAGGAAGAAGAGGAGGAGGAGGTCGTACCACCGCGCTCAGAAAGGCGGTCGAAGCTTGTCCACGACCCTTCGACCGAACGTGGTAAGGGGGTTGCGACCACCACTCAGTCGACCAAGCGCCCTCGGACCACCTCTCCGGTGCCGACTGAAAAGGCGCCGAAGCAGCCCAGGGCGGCCTCGTCGAAGCCGATCAAGCTCCTGCCGAAGATGAAGGTGTCCATCCCCACCATATCAGGGTAACCGTGCTGCTCATATTTTCTTATTTTGTGTGAACTTTGTCTCTGGTCGACGCTGAAGTTAGTCGACTGATCCTTTGGAGTTGCAGTGCTGCTACTTCTGAAACCTCGGCCCGGGCTGATGACCACGAGATGGAGGACGCAGCAACTTCGAACCCAGGTACTGTATTCTTAACGCTGTTCTTAGTCGACTGACTCGCGATCTCTGATCCTGATCTTTCTCTGTAGCTCCACCCAATACTGTTATCAATCTCCCTGATGATGATGAGGATGAAGAGCCGCTGAAGCGTAGGAGGAGTCGGAAAACGTCCGCCAGTAAGGTGCCTTAGGATGTGACGGCGCCCGAGATTCTGACTGTGGAGGAAGAGGACATCACTCAACACACGGTGTCCTTCGCAGATCCATTGACGAGTGCTCAGCAGCCCTCCCTCTTCACGACGCACCACGTCCCAGAGGACCAAGCCGGCGCAGCGAAGGAGGCGATACACCAAGCGGGAATCATGATGGAGCAGCTGAAGACCATCCGGGATGCGAGTCAGGCGGCTTATGACGCCAGTTCTGCCCTCCAAAGCAATGTCCAGGTCAGTCGACCGCTGTTTGTTCTGTTGGATATGCTACCAAAAACTTTTCTTTTCCGGAATTTATAGTAGTCACCCACTGGGTGTGTCGATAAAACTCCGTGTTAGCGGGGGCACGCTGAGTGCACCCGCTGGGTGTAGTCCCCAAGGCTAAGGTCGACTGCTGGCAGTCGGCCTTAGGCTTTATGATGTCAATTTTTCTGTCAGTCGACTATGTCGACTGGATTTCACAAACCGGTGGGGGCACGCTGAGTGCACCCACTGGGTGTAGTCCTCGAGACTGTGGTCGACTGCTTGCAGTTGATCACAGTCTTAGAGAATACATCTTTTTTTTTTGAGGTCGACTGGTCGACTTTGTCTTCAACAGGATTAGTGGGGGCACGCTGAGTGCACCCACTGGGTGTAGTCCCCAAGACTACGGTCGAATGCTTGTATTCGGCTGTAGTCTTAGAAACGTGAGTTTTTCCCTTTTTCACTCGGAAGTGAATTAAATTTGACATTTAGTCGATTGGTTCTTCGCAGAACTCTTGTGATCTTGTGGCTCGCTATTCAGAGCTGGAACACAAGCATACTCAAGTCGAGCTGAGCTTGAAGCTGGTTCAGGAGAAGCTGACAAAGGCAAAGGAGGAGACCGAAGGTATGTTTGGTGAGACCCTGACGACTGCTTTTCCCCTTGCTTGTTTCAAAATCTGATCTTGCTGTAACTTGCAGGTAAGGTAAGGGAGGCCCAACAGAAGAAAGACCTTGAGCTAGCTGAGAAGATCAAGCTTGCTGACGAGAAGTTAGCTTCAGTCACCAAGCTCGAACAAGACAATACCAATCTGAAAGCTGCTCTTGGGATTGCCAACAAGGAGGTCAGTCGACTGAAAACTGATAAAGCTGCCCTGACCGACCAAGTCGCCAAATTGACTGGGAAGAAAACTGATCTGGAGGCCTTCCTGAGTGGACTTGCCAAGAAGCTGTTTCTTATGCTTGAAGGTAAACCTCTATGCTTGGCAGACATTTCCAATTGTGATTTTCCATTCGACCATCTCCTTGACTTAGTGATCACCCTTGCAGAATTTTGTCAAAACTTTGAAGAAGAAACTAGCCGGCTGGAGCCAAACCTCGACCCCGTCAATTCTCCGGTGAACGATGAAGTTGCCATGGATGTTCTCCGACTGGAGTCCCGTGTTGCAGCTGTCGTGGACTATCTCGCAAGGCTGAAGGCCGCCACATCTCGCATCGACTCGACGCTTTGGCCTGAGGAGACACTTCAGAATGACCTTGAATCGCTGATGGCCCGGTTGAACACGATCCCTGGTCGAGTGCAGGAATGGAAGAAGTCCTCGGCTCGGTGTGGTGCAGATGTTGCTCTGTGTCTTGCCCGAGTCCACTGTAAGGATGCACGAGAAGAGAAGCTGGCGGCCCTTCGGGTGGCCAACACCAAGAAGCACGACTTCAGGTCCTTTATGGAAACTTTCCTTGCAGCTGCCACTCGGATCGCCGACGGAATTGACCTTGATGAATTCGTTGCTCCTTCCAGCCCTCCACAGGAGGGGTAAAAAACTTCTTCTGGCTCGACGCTTTTAAATTTGCCTCGGTATGCCGAGTGGAATTGTAACCGATAAACTTTAACAGGCTTAACGCCTGAGCACTCTCGGTTCCTTTAGATATCGATTCAAACTTGAATTTGGTGCTTGAATATGATTGCCTTTGGCTCGAAATGTCTTTTGCAGGTTCAAAGCAAGGCGCCTTTACTGCAATCGACTTATTCTTCAGTCCACTTAGGCGAGCACTGGGCTGCAGCTAAGCCCCCGAGTGAGAGGTTTACTCTTCACTCGGCAGGATTTCGATAACTTAGGCGAGTGCTTGGACTGCAGCTAAGCCTCCGAGTGAGAGGGTTCCTCTACACTCGGTAGGATTTCTATAACTTAGGCGAGTGCTTGGACTGCAGCTAAGCCTCCGAGTGAGAGGGTTGCTCTTCACTCGGTAGGATTTTTGTAACTTAGGCGAGCACAGGGCTGCAGCTAAGCCCCCGAGTGAGAGGGTTGCTCTTCACTCGGTAGGATTTTTGTAACTTAGGCGAGCACAGGGCTGCAGCTAAGCCCCCGAGTGAAAAGCTGGCTTACCACTCAGTAGGATTTTGATAACTTAGGCGAAACGGATTCGCAGCTAAGCCCATGAGTGGAAGGCTGGCTTACCACTCGGTAGGATTTTTGTAACTTAGGCGAGCACAGGGCTGCAGCTAAGCCCCCGAGTGAGAG
>NC_041390.1:122367786-122405975 GCF_002162155.2 Triticum dicoccoides | reverse complement strand
CTGCAGCTAAGCCTCCGAGTGAGAGGGTTGCTCTTCACTCGGTAGGATTTTTGTAACTTAGGCGAGTGCTTGGACTGCAGCTAAGCCCCCGAGTGAGAGGGTTGCTCTACACTCGGTAGGATTTTGATAACTTAGGCGAGCGCAGGGCTGCAGCTAAGCCCCCGAGTGGAAGGCTGGCTTACCACTCGGTAGGATTTTTATAACTTAGGCGAGCACAGGGCTGCAGCTAAGCCCCCGAGTGGAAGGCTGGCTTACCACTCGGTAGGATTTTTATAACTTAGGCGAGCACAGGGCTGCAGCTAAGCCCCCGAGTGGAAGGCTGGCTTACCACTCGGTAGGATTTTGATAACTTAGGCGAAACAGATTCGCAGCTAAGCCTCCGAGTGGGAGTCTGGCTCGCCACTCGGTAGGATTTTTACAAACTTAGGCGAAACGGATTCGCAGCTAAGTCACCCACTGAGGGGGAATTTTATTGGACAAAAATAAAAAGAGACAGAAATTATGGAGGGAGTATGACACTATTATTTTGAGGTCCATGAACTACAGAAGTACTTTATTGCAACTCATCTGAGTGATAAAACTTAAGTGTAAAATGGGCGGAGTAGCTCCGCGTTCCAAGCTCGGGGCTCGTCGATATTATGCTCGACGTTGTAAAGACGGTACGCCCCATTGTGGAGAACCTTGGTGACGATGAAGGGGCCTTCCCAAGAAGGAGCAAGCTTGTGTGGTTTGTGCTGATCCACTCGAAGAACCAAATCTCCTTCCTGGAAGGCTCAACCTCTCACATTTTTGGCGTGGAAACGACGCAAATCTTGTTGGTAGATGGTCGACCGGATCAGAGCCATCTCCCTTTCTTCCTCTAAAAGGTCGACTGCGTCTTGCCGCGCTTGTTCAGCCTCTGCTTCGTTGTAGATTTCAACTCGAGGAGCATTGTGGAGAAGATCACTCGGCAAGACTGCTTCAGCTCCGTAGACCAAGAAGAATGGAGTTCTTCCGGTCGACCGATTAGGTGTGGTCCGCAGTCCCCAGAGTACTGAGGGAAGTTCGTCGACCCAAGCTCCAGCCGCGTGTTTGAGATCACGCATCAGTCGAGGCTTCAATCCCTTAAGAATCAGTCCATTAGCTCGCTCTGCTTGTCCATTCGACCGCGGATGGGCGACTGAAGCGTAGTCGACCCGTGTGCCCTGGGAGTTGCAGAAAGCTCTGAATTCCTCTGAGTCAAAGTTCGACCCATTATCCGTAATGATGCTGTGTGGGACTCCATATCTGAATATTAGTTCCCTAATGAAGCTAACAGCAGTACCGGTGTCAAGGCTCTTGATTGGTTTAGCCTCGATCCACTTGGTGAACTTGTCGACTGCCACCAGTACATGCGTGAAGCCACTTCGTCCTGTTCTCAAAGGACCGACCATGTCCAATCCCCATACTGCGAAAGGCCAGACGAGTGGAATGGTCTTCAGAGCCGACGCAGACTTGTGTGACATATTCGAGTAGAATTGACATCCCTCGCACTTATCCACTATCTCTTTTGCCATCTCATTCGCCTTTGGCCAGTAAAATTCGGCTCGGTATGCTTTGGCCACGATGGTCCGAGAGGACGCATGATGACCACAGGTCTCCGAGTGAATATCATTGAGGATGAGTCGACCTTCTTCTGGTGTTATGCACTTCTGACCAACTCCAGTCGCGCTTTCTCTGTATAATTGTCCTTTGATTACGGTAAAGGCCTTAGATCGACGAACGATCTGTCGAGCCTCTTCCTCATCCTCCGGGAGCTCTTTCCTCAGGATATATGCGACATACGGAATCGTCCAGTCGGGAATGACCACCAAAACCTCCATGATCAAGTCGACCACCGCTGGGACTTCAACTTCAGTCGGATCTATGGCACTCTTGGGCTGTGGAGTTTCTTCGGTGAAAGGATCCTCTTTGACTGACGGAGTGTGTATATGCTCCAAGAACACACCACTCGGAATGGCTTCTCTCTTGGAACCTATCTTTGCTAGATCATCAGCTGCTTGATTTTTCAGTCGGGGTATATGATGGAGCTCCAACCCCTCGAACTTCTTTTCCAGCTTCCTCACTGCACTGCAGTATCCAGTCATGGCTGGGCTTCTCACGTCCCACTCTTTCATCACCTGATTGACCACTAAATCCGAGTCGCTATAGACCATCAGGCGACGGACGCCGAGTGAAATGGCCATGCGCAACCCATATAAGAGGGCTTCATATTCTGCCTCATTGTTGGAGGAATCAAAGTGAATCTGGAGCACATATCTGAGCTTATCTCCTCTGGGGGAAACCAGGACAACCCCAGCACCGGAACCATTCAACATCTTAGAGCCATCAAAAAACATGGTCCAATGCTCCGAGTGAACTTCAGTCGGCTGCTGCTGTTCAATCCACTCGGCAAGGAAATCTGCTATTGCCTGGGACTTAATGGCTTTCTTTGCCTCAAACTTGATATCAAGGGGAAGAAGTTCAATCGCCCATTTGGCCACTCGACCAGTTGCATCCCTATTGTGCAGAAGCACCCGAATGGAGTGATGAAAGCTGTTTTTACCTCGTCGGGCCCGTACAGACGGATCTGGTGGTACCCGGAGTAGGCATCTAAAAAAGATAACCTCTCACATCCCGCGGTCGAGTCAACAATTTGATCTATGCGAGGGTGAGGAAAATGATCTTTCGGGCAGGCCCGGTTGATGTGCTTGAAATCAATGCACATTCGGAGCGACTTGTCCTTCTTAGGAACCATGACGACATTAGCGAGCCACTCGGAGTGGTATATCTCTCGGATAAATCCTGCCGCCAACAGTCGAGCCACTTCTTCCCCAATGGCTTTTCTCTTCTGGACGGCGGACCGCCGAAGATGCTCTTTGACTGGTTTTGCAGATGAGTCGACTCTTAGGCGATGCTCAGCCAGTCCCCTGGGAACACCTGGCAAGTCAGCGGGCTTCCATGCAAAAATGTCCCAGTTCTCACGGAGGAACTGGATGAGCGCTTCTTCCTATTTTGGGTCGAGTGTCGTGGAGATGCGGGTCGGAGCTGCTTCGGGGTCGGTCGGGTGAATGTGAACAGGCTTCGTCTCACCGGACGACTGGAATGCAGACTCTGTGGCGGGCTTCTTGGATCGCAGCAAGTCACTCGGATCTGCGTTTTGCTTATATTCTTTGAACTCGACCGCTGTCACCTGGGAATCGGCGATCTTGGAGCCCTTCTGAAAGCACTCTTCTGCCTTTTTCCGATCACCGGTGACAGTGATCACTCCTTTGGGGCCGGGCATCTTCAATTTGAGGTACACGTAGCATGGTCGAGCCATAAATCATGCGTAAGCTGGTCTCCCCAAAATGGCATGATATGCACTCTGAAAATCCACGACCTCAAACGTCAACTTTTCTTTGCGAAAATGCTTCGAATCACCAAACACCACGTCCAAAGCTATCTGGTCGAGTGACTCGGCCTTCTTCCCTGGTATAACTCCATGAAAGCTCATGTTACTAGTGCTCAGTCGGGACATCGGAATGCCCATACCTTTCAATGTGTCTGCATACAATAAGTTCAGCCCACTTCCACCATCCATCAGCACCTTTGTCAGTCGAGTGCCTTCGACAACTGGATCGACCACCAAAGCTTGCCTCCCAGGGGTGGCAATGTGAGTCGGGTGATCAGATTGGTCGAATGTGATGGGTGTTTGAGACCACTTCAGATAATTTGCTTTTGCGGGGGCAACCATGTTCACCTCTCGGTTAATCACTTTCAGCCGACTTCTGCTTTCCACATCTGCAAAGATCATCAGAGTGGAGTTGATATGCGGATATCCTTCCTCACTGTCCTCCTTGTCTTCGGCCTTGTCCGACTCCTTCTCCTTGTCCTTAGACTGTTTTCCCTGAAACTGCTGGATCAGGAGTCGACATTGGCGAGTGGTGTGCTTCGGGTAAATGATATTCCCCTCTTCGTCTTTCTTCGTGTGAATGTGACATGGCATATCCATCACGTCGTTCCCTTCTTTATCCTTTACCTTCTTGGGGTTCCAGGATCCTTTTGGTTTCCCCTTAACCTTTCCTTGAGTCACGGCCAGAGCCTCTCAGGAGCTGCCGGTTCAGCCTTCCGCTTCTGTTTCCGACTGGTGTTTCCTTTTTCCGACTGACTCGGCTTGTGCTTGCCGCTTCGGAGTCGGTCTTCTTCTTCGCCGTTGGCGTACTTGGTAGCAATCTCCATCATCCGACTCAAGGTCATGTCACCGGTTCGACCAAACTTCAAACTCAGTTCTCTGTTCTTGACACCATCTTTGAAGGCGCAGACTGCCTGATGATCAGACACATTCTCCACAGTGTGGTGCAAAGTGATCCACCTCTGAATATACTCTCTAAGAGTCTCATTAGTTTTCTGCACGCAGACTTGCAACTCTGTCAATCCAGCTGGTCGCTTGCAAGTTCCTTCAAACGTCCTGACGAACACTCGGGACAGATCTTCCCAAGTGTAAATGCTGCTAGGAGGTAATTGAGTCAACCATGCCCTGGCAGAACCATCCAACATGAGGGGCAAATGCTTCATGGCCACCTCGTCGTTCCCACCACCAATCTAAACTGCCACTCGGTAGTCTTCAAGCCAAGTTTCAGGCTTAGACTCACCAGTGAACTTGCTGACTCCTGTTGCCAACCTGAAATTGGGAGGGATAACTGCGGCTCTGATAGCTCTGCTGAAACATTTAGGACCAGAAACATGCACTCGACTGCTTGTGAGTACATCTCTGTCGAGTCCACCTCGATGGGCTCTGTTCCGGTCAACCAACCCTTGCACGATAATGGATTGCACGTCGAAGCCTGGTTCTCTGGGGTCGACTGGAACCCTACGCCCTGTGCTGTACTGACGCCTATCATCTGGCTGCCGAGGAGCGTAAGACCCACCCCTCGGAGGGGAATAGGGCACTCGACGCCTATCATCTCGGTCGAGTCTGTCGCCATATTGATCTCGCCGATTCTCGCGCCCTTCACGCCGCGGAGGCGATCTGGGGCTGTGAGCCGACTGAACCGTATTCACAGTGACGGATCGACTGTGAATTCTGTTGCGCGACTGAGACACGGCTGAATTCTGATCTCCTGCTGCCCGGAGCAGATCCCTGATCTGCAGCAAACCTCTGCCAGCTTCCGACTGCGAAGGCTGGATGGACTCTGCTATACGGGTCGCAGCTGCTAAATTCTGAATTGGGGTTCGATGTACCTGAGTTGGCGGGAAGAGTTGACGTCGACTGGTGTCGGGAACTCGTTGCCGCGCGCGCTCGTCGAGTGCTCGCTGAAGATTCTCCAGTCGAGTGCGCTCGGCCAAATTGGCCAGACGCGCCTCCTCCAAGGCACGAGCCTCGGGGGTTTCTCCTGCGATGGGAATACGCAGGGGATCCTCGTTCCTGCGGCGAAGTTCCTCTCTTTGCAGAGAGTCGAGTGGCTCGGGCTGGTACTCTTCGTAGCCTCGTGTAGGGTCGCCGCCGTCACCTGCTCCACCACCACGGGCGAAGCCAGGAGGACTGTGGGGCCCGTCGACCATCAAGATTTCCGCCGCTGGATCACTGCTACCGCACTCGGATGCAGTCTCTACGGAGCCAGTCGACTGATCGAACAAGCCGTAGAGAGGTTCGTCGGGCTCGATCGCCGCAACTTGGGTGGTGGCCGATTGGCGAGCCACCGCGTGCCTCACCCATCGCTGAAGCCTCGACCGTCCCGAGCGCTTGCGCCGGCGGAATACCGGGAGGGTGGACGATGGAGGAGCCGACCGATACTGGGTCGACGGTTGCCGCAGCAGAACGCCGCGGACATATGCACGAAAATGCGTCGCACCGCGGACGGGGAGCGCATCAACGTCGAGTGGAGCCTCGTGGAGCCACGCGGAGTCGTCGGCGATGAAGGTGAGAGTGCCGAGACGGATCTCTTGACCCCCGACCAAAACTCCAACAGACACCATGATGAAAGTACTCGGAAGAATTGCAACTTCTCCACAAAATCGCTAAAACACCTGCCCCACGGTGGGCGCCAACTGTCGTGGTTCTAAGCCTGACAGTAGAGTGGGGGGTAGGTATTGAGAGGCAAGGTCCTAGCTATGGAGAGGTTGTAAGCACAAAGGATGTACGAGTTCAGGCCCTTCTCGGAGGAAGTAACAGCCCTACGTCTCGGAGCCCGGAGGCGGTCGAGTGGATTATGAGTATATGAGTTACAAGGTGCCGAACCCTTCTGCCTGTGGAGGGGGGTGGCTTATATAGAGTGCGCCAGGACCCCAGCCAGCCCACGTAGGAGAGAGTTTAAGGTGAGTTAAGTCTGGGGCGTTACTGGTAACGCCCCACATAAAGTGCCTTTACTATCATAAAGTCTACTTGATTACAGGCCGTTGCAGTGCAGAGTGCCTCTTGACCTTCTGATGGTCGAGTGAGTCTTCGTGGTCGAGTCCTTCAAGTCAGTCGAGTGTGTCCCTCGTTAGTCGACTGGAAGGCGACTTCTTCTGAGGGTGTCCTTGGGTAAGGTACTTAGATCAGGTCCATGACCCTACCCTAGGTACATAACCCCATCATATACTGAACTCCAATCCAGAATCTTGCAGCTGCGGCCCGAATAGCGGAGTCAATTCAACCTTCCCAGTCAGAAGATGGTCGAGGTTTGGTGCAGATCCGGGCTTTACTCTAAACCGTGGGAGAGCAGAATACAGTAGTATCTCAGTCGCGGAATAGGATTCACAGCAGATCCATAGTTGCAGACACAGTCCAGTCGGCTCACGGCCCGAGATCGCCCCCGAGGCGTGAGGGACGTGGAGACCGATGAGATCAGTACAGAAACTGTGAGCAGTATGATCACCGACTCGATCACGATGATTGTCGTCGAGGGCCCACGCCTCCCCCAAGGAGTGGATCATACGTGCCTCGGTAGCAGGATGACAGACACCCTCACAGTGGTGGGCGAAGGATTCCAGTCGACCCCAGGGAACCAGGCTTTGATGCGAGATCTATTCTCGTTCAGGGTCTGGTCGACAGAAACAGAGCTCACAGAGAAGGCCCTGACAGAGATTTTCCAACCAGCAGTAGAATGCATGTCTCAGGCCCAGAGTGCTTCAGCAGAGCCATCAGGGCTGTGGTGATTCCTCCCAACTTCAGGTTAGCGACTGGAGTCAGTAAGTTCATTGGTGAGTCCAAGCCTGACACTTGGCTTGAAGATTACCGAGTGGCTGTACAGATCGGTGGCGGCAACGATGAAGTGGCCATGAGGCACCTTCCTTTGATGCTAGAGGGCTCGGCCAGGGCGTGGCTGAATCAGGTAGCTCCTGCTAGTATTTATACTTGGGAAGATCTTGCTCGAGTATTTGTCAGAACATTTGAAGGTACTTGCAAGCGGCCAGCAGGGTTGACAGAATTACAGTGTTGTGTTCAGAAACCGAATGAAACTTTGAGGGATTATATCCAGAGATGGATCACGTTGCACCACACAATGGAGAATGTGTCAGATCACCAAGCAATTTGTGCCTTCAAAGAAGGCGTTAAGTACCGAGAGTTGAATTTGAAATTCGGTCAGACAGGAGATATGACTCTGACTCGGATGATGGAGATTGCCACCAATATGCCAATGGTGAAGAAGAAGACCGACTCCGGAGTGGCAAGCACAAAACAGTCGCCCACGAAACCGGAGGAGGGAACTCCAGTCGGAAGCAGAAGCGCAAAGCCAAGCCAGCTGCTCCTGGGGAAGCCTTGGCCGTAACTCAAGGGAAGTTCAAGGGGAAATCCAAAGGATCGTGGAACCCTAAGAAAGTAAAAGATCAAGATGGAAATGATGTGCTAGATTTACCGTGCCACATTCACATCAAGAAGGATGAAGAGGGTAATTTCATTTACCCAAAGCATACCACTCGACAGTGTCGACTCCTAATCCAGCAATTCCGAGAGAAACAACCCAAGGAAAAGGAGAAGGAAGAAGACACGGTTGAGGATGAGGAGGAGGACGATGATGGTTACCCCCACGTCAATTCCACTCAGATGATTTTCACTGACGTTGAAGTAAGAGTCGACTGAAAGTCATCAACAGAGAAGTAAACATGGTCGCCCCGGTGACACCCAGTTATTTGAAGTGGTCTCAGACTGCCATTACATTCGACCAGTCCGATCACCCAGCGCACATAGCCACCCCTGGGAGGCAAGCGTTGGTGGTCGACCCAGTGGTTGAAGGCACCCGATTGACTAAGGTTCTGATGGATGGTGGCAGTGGCCTGAATATACTGTATGCGGAGATGTTGAAAGGAATGGGCATTCCGATGTCCAGACTCAGTGAAAGCAATATGAGTTTCCATGGAGTCATTCCAGGCAAGAAGGCTGAATCACTCGGCCAGATTGCTTTTGACGTGGTTTTCGGCGATTCCAAGAATTACCGCAAAGAAAAGTTGACATTTGAAGTTGTGGATTTCCAGAGTGCTTATCACGCTATTCTGGGCAGGCCAGCTTATGCACGTTTTATGGCTCGACCATGCTATGTGTACCTCAAATTGAAGATGCCTGGTCCTAAGGGTGTGATCACTATCACTGGCAATAGAAAGAAGGTAGAAGAGTGCTTCCAGAAGGGCTCGAAGATCGCCGATGCGTAGATGGCAGTAGTGGAATTGCAGGAGTATCAGAAAAATGCAGATCCGAGTGATTTGATGCGAGCTAAGAAGCCTGCCACGGATTCAGCATTTCAGTCGTCCGGTGAAACGAAACTGATTCATATTCACCCGACTGATCCCAATGCTGCTCCGACTCACATCTCAACAACACTCGATTCCAAATAGGAAGAAGCGCTCACCCAGTTCCTCCATGAGAACTGGGACATCCTTGCATGGAAACCCTCTAACATGCCAGGTGTTCCCAGGGGACTGGCTGAGCATCGTTTGCGAGTCGACCCAAAAGTGAAACCGGTCAAAGAACATCTCCGACGGTCCGCCGTACAGAAGAGAAAAGCAATCGGTGAAGAAGTGGCTCGGCTCCTGGCAACTGAGTTTATTCGAGAGATTTACAACTCCGAGTGGTTAGCTAATGTTGTCATGGTCCCTAAGAAGGACGACTCACTTCGCATGTGCATTGATTTCAAGCATATCAATCGGGCCTGCCTGAAGGATCATTTTCCTCTCCCTCACATCGATAAAATAGTCGATTTAACTGTGGGGTGTGAGCGTTTGTCCTTTTTGGATGCTTATTCCGGTTATCATCAGATCCGTCTATATGGACCCGATGAGATTAAAACAGCTTTCATCACCCCATTCAGGTGCTTCTATTATGTCAGTATGCCATTCGGCCTGAAGAATGCTGGAGCCACATTCATGCGGATGATTCAGAAGTGTTTACTCACTCAAATCAGTCAGAATGTGGAAGTATACATGGATGACATTGTGATCAAGTCACGTAAAGGTTCCGACCTATTGGCTGACCTTGCTGAAACCTTTGCCAACCTCAGAAGGTATGATATCAAGCTTAATCCATCGAAGTGCACGTTCGGAGTTCCAGGAGGAAAATTACTCGGTTTTCTCGTTTCCGAACGAGGGATCGATGCTAACCCCGAGAAAGTCGGTGCCATATTCCGGATGAAACGCCATGTGCATGTGCATGATGTCCAGAAGTTTACTGGTTGTTTGGCCGCCCTAAGTCAATTCATTTCTCAACTCGGTGAGAAGGCACTGCCTCTCTACCAACTGATGAAGAAGTCAGATAAATTCGAGTGGACCCCTGAAGCTGATGCAACATTTGCAGAGCTAAAAGCCCTGCTTTCCACCCAGCCGGTGCTTGCTGCTCCAATAAGCAAAGAGCCTTTACTGCTTTATATAGCAGCCACTGGACAAGTCGTCAGTACAGTACTTACGGTCGAGCGGGAAGAAGAGGGAAAATGCCTATAAAGTTCAGCGCCCGGTTTATTATGTTTCCGAAGTTCTGACTCCGTCAAAGCAGAGATATCCACACTATCAGAAGCTTGTTTATGGGATTTACATGACCACGAAGAAGGTTGCACACTATTTCTTTGATCACTCTGTTACAGTCTGATAACCCACAAGTATAGGGGATCGCAACAGCTTTCAAGGGTAGAGTATTCAACCCAAATTTATTGATTCGACACAAGGGGAGCCAAAGAATATTTTCAAGTATTAGCAGCTGAGTTGTCAATTCAACCACACCTGGAAACTTAGTGTTTGTAGCAAAGTGTTTAGTAGCAAAGTAATATGATAGTGATGGTAACGATAACAAAAGAGTAATGAAAGCAAAGTAATGTTTTTGGTATTTTGTAGTGATTGTAACAATAGCAACGGGAAAGTAAATAAGCGTAAACCAGTATATGGAAAGCTCGTAGGCATCGGATCAATGATGGATAATTATGCCGGATGCGGTTCATCATGTAACAGTCATAACATAGGGTGACACAGAACTAGCTCCAATTCGTCAATGTAATGTAGGCATGTATTCCGAATATAGTCATACGTGCTTATGGAAAAGAACTTGCATGACATCTTTTTTCCTACCCTCACGTGGCAGCAGGGTCCTAATGGAAACTAAGGGATATTAAGGCCTCCTTTTAATAGAGAACCGGAACAAAGCATTATCACATAGTGAATACATGAACTCCTCAAACTACGGTCATCACCGGTAAGTATCCCGATTATTGTCACTTCGGGGTTAACGGATCATAACACATAATAGGTGACTATAGACTTGCAAGATAGTATCTAGAACTCTCATATATTGATGAAAACATAATAGGTTCATATCTGAAATCATGGCACTCGGGCCCTAGTGACAAGCATTAAGCATAGCAAAGTCATAGCAACATCAATCTCAGAACATAGTGGATACTAGGGATCAAACCCTAACAAAACTAACTCGATTACATGGTGAATCTCATCCAACCCATCACCGTCCAGCAAGCCTACGATGGAATTACTCACGCACGGCGGTGAGCATCATGAAATTGGTGATGGAGGATGGTTGATGATGACGACGGCGACGAATCCCCCTCTCCGGAGCCCCAAACGGACTCCAGATCAGCCCTCCTGAGAGGTTTTAGGGCTTGGCGGCGGCTCCGTATCGTAAAACGCGATGATTTCTTCTCTCTTATTTTTTTTCTCCCCGAAAGCAGTTATATAGAGTTGGAGTTGGAGTCGGGAGGTCTCCAGGGGGCCCATGAGGTAGGGGGGCGTGCCCTAGGGGGGGGCGCCCCCCACCCTCGTGAGAAGGGTGTGGGCCCCCTGGTCTTCATCTTTGGCGAGGATTTTTTATTATTTATTGTAAGATATTCCGTGGAGTTTCAGGTCATTCCGAGAACTTTTATTTTCTGCACATAAAACAACATCATGGCAATTCTGCTGAAAACAGCGTTAGTCCGGGTTAGTTCCATTCAAATTATACAAGTTAGAGTCCAAAACAAGGGCAAAAGTGTTTGGAAAAGTAGTTACGTTGGAGACGTATCAACTCCCCCAAGCTTAAACCCTTGCTTGTCCTCAAGCAATTCAGTTGACAAACTGAAAGAAAATAAAGAAAAACTTTTACAAACTCTGTTTGCTCTTGTTGTTATAAATATGTCAAGCTAGCATTCAAGTTTTCGGCAAAGATTATAACCAACCATATTTGCAATAATTCTCAGGTCTCATGATTACCCATATCAATAGCATAATCAACTAGCAAGCCATAATAATAAATCTCGGATGACAACACTTTCTCAAAACAATCATAAAATGATATAACAAGATGGTATCTCGCTAGCCCTTTCTGAGACCGCAAAACATAAATGCTGAGCACCTTTAAAGATCAAGGACTGACTAGACATTGTAATTCATGGTAAAAGAGATCCAATCATAGTCACACCCAATATAAATTAACAGTAATGAATGCAAATGATAGCGGTGCTCTCCAATTTGTGCTTTTTAATAAGAGGGTGATGATTCAACATAAAAGTAAATAGATAGACCCTTCGCAGAGGGAAGCATGGATTTGTAGAGGTGCCAGAGCTCGGTTTTGAAATAGAGGTGAATAACATTTTGAGCGGTATACTTTCATTGTCAACATAACAACTAAGAGATGGCGATATCTTCCATGCTACACACATTATAGGCGGTTCCCAAATAGAATGGTAAAGTTTATACACCCCCTCAACCAACAAACATCAATCCATGGCTTGCTCGAAACAACGAGTTCCTCCAACATACATCAGGTCCCAGGGGGAGTTTTGTTTGCAATTATTTTTGATTTAGTTTGCATAAAGCATGGGACTGGGCATCCCGGTGACCAGCCCTTTATCTCGTGAGTGAGGAGCGGAGTCCACTCCTCTTGAGAATAACTCGCCTAACATGGAAGATACAGACATCCCTAGTTGATATATGAGCTATTCGAGCATACAAAACAGGATATTTATTTGAAGGTTTAGAGTTTGGCACATACAAATTTACTTGGAACGGCAGGTAGATACCGCATATAGGAAGGTATAGTGGACTCATGTGGAATAACTTTGGGGTTTAAGGGATTCAGATGCACAAGCAGTATTCCCGCTTAGTACAGGTGAAGGCTAGCAAAAGACTAGGAAGCGACCAACTAGAGAGCGACAACAACCATGTACATGCATTAAATTAATAAACATTGGATGCAAGTATGAGTAGGATATAATCCACCAGGAACATAAATATCGTGAAGGCTATGTTGATTTGTTTCAACTACATGCGTGAACATGTGCCAAGTCAAGTCACTTAAATCATTCAGAGGAGGATACTACCCTATCATACCACATCATAACCATTTTAATAGCATGTTGGCACGCAAGGTGAGGGAGTCCTGGATTAGGGGGTTTCCGGACGGCCAGACTATATCCTTTGGCCGGACTGTTGGACTATGAAGATATAAGATTGAAGACTTTGTCCCGTGTCCGGATGGGACTCTCCTTGGCGTGGAAGGCAAGCTTGGCAATACGAATATATAGATCTCCTTCCTTGTAACCGACTCTGTGTAACCCTAGCCCCCTCCGGTGTCTATATAAACTGGAGGGTTTAGTCCGTAGGACCAACAACAACAATCATACCATAAGCTAGCTTCTAGGGTTTAGCCTCTTCGATCTCGTGGTAGATCAACTCTTGTACTACTCATATTATCAAGAACAATCAAGCAGCACATAGGGTATTACCTCCATCAAGAGGGCCCGAACCTGGGTAAACATCGTGTCACCCGCCTCCTGTTACCATCCGCCTAGACGCACAGTTCGGGACCCCCTACCTGAGATCCGCCGGTTTTGACACCGACATTGGTGCTTTCATTGAGAGTTCCTCTATGTCGTCATCGTTAGGCTGGATGGCTCCTTCAATCATTGATAGCGATGCAGTCCAGGGTGAGACTTTTCTCCCCGGACAGATCTTTGTATTCGGCGGCTCCGCGCTACGGGCCAACTCGCTTGGCCATCTGGAGCAGATCGAGAGTTACGCCCCTGGCCACCAGCTCAGGTTTGGAAGCATAAACCACACGGTCGATATCCACGGAGACTTGATCTTCGACGGATTCGAGCCCTTGCCGAGTGCGCCGCACGATCACGATGAGCATGATTTAGCTCTACCATCGGACAGTGTTCGGGAGATCGCACCGGCGACCGCTCCGACCCTCAATTCGGAGCCAGTTGCGCCATCCAAGGACGGGTGGATAGACCCCGCCATGGAGGCCGCACTCTGAGTGGTGATAGAGCCAAATACTAACTTCACCCCTAACGAGAGCCGTGTCGCCGAACTGCCGGATCCTTCCCCGACCACGGACTCCGAACCGCCTGCGCCCGTGCCTATCAAATTCGACCGGGTGCCGATCATGGAGTTTACCTCCGCGGATATCTTTCAGCACTCGCACTTCGGCGACATACTGAATTCATTAAAGTTTCTCTCCTTGCCAGGAGAGTCCTGGCCGAACTATGTCCGACAGGATTGAGATGCAGATGACGAAGAAATTCGCCGCCCACCCACCATCCACTTAGTAGCCACTGTCAACGATTTGACCGACATGCTCGACTTCGACTCCGAAGACATCGACGGTATGGACGATGATGCAGGAGACGAACAGGAGCCACTGCCCACAGGGCACTGGACGCCCACTTCGTCATATCATGTATACATGGTGGACACACCCAAAGAAAACGACGACGAGGAACGGAAGGACGCAGCAAAGGATCATTCCCTCGAGAAGCAGTCAAAGCGGTGGCGTAAGCACCGCTCCAAATCCTACCTCGGTAGAAACAGCGATCATGTGGACCCAGCGATAGAGTAGGGTGAGCCAGCGGACGATGAACACGGCATTGAACCACCGTCCAACCACGGCAACACGGAGAATCAAACCGAACAACTCGTCTCTGGCGAAGATAACAGTCCGGATGACATCACACCGGACAGGCACCCGGAGCAACAGAATACCCATCAAAGGCTTGTCGCCACTGCAAAGAGTCTGAAAAAGCATAAGCAAAGGCTCAGGACTGCACAAGACACACTTAGAATTAGATGGAGTAAAGTACTCAACACTGCAACAAAGTACGGCGGTAGTCGCCACACAAAGAGCTATCCGAAGCAAAAGCTGCTACCTGAATTCGATGAGGAGGCCTTAGATCCCCCGCAATCAAAAAACAAAACAGCCATCCGGTTGGATAGACGACCTCGTGGCCAACATAGAGCGGCAAATGACGCCGCACACAAGCCAGTACGTGATCCACGTGAGGGCTTGCATCAAAAGGGCGGCGCAACCAGATCCATCTACGGGCCAAGCAAGCGCGCTCCAGCACGCAATGCAACACAACAAAAATCTGAACACCACGGTACATCCAAATACAGGGGTGCCGCACACCCCCTATGTTTCACCGATGAGGTGCTGAACCATGAATTTCCAAAGGGATTCAAACCCGTAAACATAGAGGCATACGACGGAATGACAGACCCTGGGGTCTAGATTGAGGACTACATCCTCCATATCCACATGGCTCGAGGAGATGATATCCATGCCATCAAGTACTTACCCCTCAAGCTCAAAGGGCCAGCTCGACACTGGCTTAAAAGCCTCCCCGAAAACTCCATTGGAAGCTGGGAAGAGCTCGAGGACGCTTTTCGGGCAAATTTTCAAGGGACCTATGTCCGACCACCGGACGCAGACGATTTAAGTCATATAACTCAACAGCCTGGAGAGTCAACCCGAAAGCTTTGGAATAGGTTTCTCACTAAAAAAGAACCAAATAGTCGACTGTCCGGACGCCAAAGCCTTAGCAGCTTTTAAGCACAGCGTTCGAGACGAATGGCTTGCCAGACACCTCGGCCAAGAAAAGCCGAGAACAATGGCAGCATTAACAAGCCTCATGACCCGCTTTTGCGTGGGCGAGGACAGCTGGTTAGCCCGATGTAGCACCAGCGACCCAAGTACATCCGAAGTCAGGGACGGAAACGGGAAGCCATGACGCAACAAAAACAAGCGTTGGAATAAAGAAGACATCCCGAAGAGCACGGCGGTAAACACCGGATTCAGAAGCTCTCGGCCAGGTCAGCAAAAGCTGCCCTCCAAAGGCAACAGAGACGAACTATCCAGCCTGATACGTCTCCGTCGTATCTATAATTTTCGATTGTTCCATGCCAATATTATTCAACTTCCATATACTTTTTGGCAACTTTTTATATTATTTTTGGGACTAACATATTGATCCAGTGCCCAGTGCCAGTTCCTATTTGTTGCATGTTTTTGGTTTCACAGAATATCCATATCAAACGGAGTCCAAACGGGATAAAAACGGGTGGAGCTTATTTTTGGAAAATATGGAAAATTCAGAAGGAAAATCAACGCGAACCAGTGCCCGAGGTGGTCACGAGACAGGGGGCGCGCCCCCTACCCTCGTGAGCCCACCGTAAGGCGGTTGGAGCCCTTCTTTCGCCGCAAGAAAGCTAATATCCGTATAGAGACCGTGTTAAAATTTCAGCCCAATCGGAGTTACGGATCTCCGGGAATATAAGAAACGGCGAGACAGAGCCAGGAGAGAATGCAGAAACAGAGAGAGACAGAGAGACAAATCCAATCTCGGAGGGGTTCTCGCCCCTCCCGTGCCATGGAGGCCATGGACCAGAGGGTAAACCCTTCTCCCATCTAGGGAGAAGGTCAAGGAAGACGAAGAAGGAGGGGGGGCTCTCTCCCCCTCGCTTCCGGTGGCACCGGAGTGCCACCGGGGGCCATCATCATCACCGTGATCTACACCAACACCTCCGCCATCTTCACCAACATCTCCATCACCTTCCCCCCTCTATCTACAGCGGTCCACTCTCCCACAACCCGTTGTACCCTCTACTTGAACATGGTGCTTTATGCTTCATATTATTATTGAATGATGTGTTGCCATCCTATGATGTCTGAGTAGATTTTTGTTGTCCTATCGGTGGTTGATGAATTGCTATGATTGATTTAATTTGCTTGTGGTTATGTTGCTGTCCTTTTGTGCCCATCATATGATTGCGCGCGTGGATCACACCATAGGGTTAGTTGTATGTTGATAGGACTATGTATTGGAGGGCAAGAGTGACAGAAGCTTCAACCTAGCATAGAAATTGACGCATACGGGATTGAAGGGGAACCAATATATTCTTAATGCTATGGTTGGGTTTTACCTTAATGAACATTAGTAGTTGCGGATGCTTGCTAATAGTTCTAATCATAAGTGCATAGAATTCCAAGTAAGGGATGACATGCTAGCAGTGGCCTCTCCCACATAATACTTGCTATCGGTCTAGTAAAGTAGTCAATTGCTTAAGGGAAATTTCGCAACTCCTACCACCACTTTTCCACACTCGCTATATTTACTTTATTGTTTCTTTACTTAAACAGCCCTACTTTTTATTTATGTGCTCTTTATTATCTTGCAAACCTATCCAACAACACCTACAAAGTACTTCTAGTTTCATACTTGTTCTAGGTAAAGCGAACGTCAAGCGTGCATAGAGTTGTATCGGTGGTCGATAGAACTTGAGGGAATATTTGTTCTACCTTTAGCTCCTCGTTGAGTTCGACACTCTTACTTATCGAAAACTGTTGCGATCCCCTATACTTGTGGGTTATCAAGACCTTTTTCTGGCGCCGTTGCCGGGGAGCAATAGCGTGGGGTGAATATTCTCGTGTGTGCTTGTTTGCTTTATCACTAAGTGATTTTTATTTGCTGTTCTTAGTTGTTTTCTATCTTTAGTTATGGGTAGGAAACGCAAAATATCAAAAAAATTAGCTGTACCTACTAAACCAATGGTTGAAGAACCACTCAAAATCTATCACACTGCTGAAGCTTATTACTTGGATCATCTTCGATCCCTATGTGCTCGTGCTGAAACTCCAATTAGCTTAGTTGAGGGCAAATCCTTAGATGAGCATGCTTGTTATGTGCGACACCGAATATCTGAAAAAGGGAAAACTTTACCGTATCAAATTCATCATTTGCAATGTTATGCTTGGAATTTGTGTTATATATATGATTTTACTTGTTCTGAAAACCCTAAGAAACACCTTCCCTACCAATGTGAGTTTATTGATAATGGAATTGTATCCTCTTATGCTAAGGGTGTTTATAGTTACTATGATGTTCAACAAATTGAAGAATTTGTTGCTTTTAAGGGTGCTTACGAAATTGCTTCTTTGATTGAAAAGTATGATGCTACTCTTTACAAATCTGAAAATTTTGCCACACTTAAATATTGCTATGATAATTATGCTTCTAATGCCTATGTTGAACCATATATTGAGTACTACTCTGCTATCCAAGAAGAGACTAATATTTTGCAGGAGTCTATGGAAGAAGAAATTGATGAAACTGTGAGCTCATTGGATGAAAAAGATGAGGAGAAGAGCGAAGAACAAAAGGAGGAAGAGCGGATTGATCACCCGTGCCCACCTTCTAATGAGAGTAACTCTTCAACTCATACATTGTTTAATTCCCCTTCGTGCTTACCGAAGGATGATTGCTATGATGACTGTTATGATCCCTTGGATTCTTTTGAAATATCCCTTTTTGATGATGCTTGTGGCCAAGATGCCAATATGAATAATGCTTATGGAGATGAACTTGCTATAGTTCCTTATGTTAAACATGAAATTGTTGCTATTGCACCCACGCATGATAGTCCTATTATCTTTTTGAATTCTCCCAACTACACTATATCGGAGAAGTTTGCACTTATTAAGGATTATATTGATGGGTTGCCTTTTACCGTTGCACATGATGATTTCGATAAATATAATATGCATGTGCTTGCTGCTCCTACTTGCAATTATTATGAGAGAGGAACTATTTCTCCACATCTCTATGTTTCCAATATGATAAAATTGCAAGAAACTATTTATACTATGCATTGGCCTTTACTTTGTGTGCATGGTTTGTTCTTTTATGACATGCCGATGCATAGGAAGAGAGTTAGACTTCGCCATTGCTTGATATATGTTGATTTGTGCTCACTACTAAATTACAAATCATTGTTAATTAAAATTTGCTTTGATATACCTTGGGATCCGGGTGGATTCACTACTTGAGCACTTTATGCCTAGCTTAATGGCTTTATAGAAAGCGCTGCCAGGGAGACAACCCAGAAGTTTTAGGGAGTCATTTATTTCTGTTGAGTGCTTTGATATAGTTTAAAAACAACAAAAATAAAGAGGGGAACCCAAAACTTTTTCAAAAAGGAAAGCGAAAGTGAGAAAGACAAGCATTGTTGAAGTGGGAGCTAGCCTTGAACTTTGTTCATGCTCATGGAAACTTTGTGAATCTTGATTACAGAAACTTTTCAATAAAAATAATTATCCCCTTGTACAATTCCATTGTATTATAAAAATAATGTGCCAAGGTTTGCCTTTAGGATGTTTACATTTGCTTAATGGTTTGTGCGGTGCAGGACAAAAACTTTGGCTGTAGTGCGTGATTTTACATTTTTAGCTGGAACGTCAAATGGCTCTGATTATTTTTGCACTGTATTCCTATACAAATTTTTTGTTTTTCCTAATTTTGGTAGAATTTTTCAAGTATCAGAAGTATGGTGAATGTTCAGATTATTACAGACGGTTCTGTTTTAGACAGATTCTGTTTTTGATGCATAGTTTGCTTGTTTTGATGAAACTATCAATTCATATTAGTGGATTAATCCATGAAAAAGTTATATTACAGTAGACACAATGCAAAAACAAAATATGAATTGGTTTGCAACAGTACTTAGAGTAGTAATTTGCTTTATTATACTAATGGATCTTACCGAGTTTTCTGTTGAAGTTTTGTGTGGATGAAGTGTTCGATGATTGAGAAGGTCTCGATGTGAGAAGAAGGAAGAGAGGCAAGAGCTCAAGCTTGGGGATGCCTGAGGAACCCCAAGTAAATATTCAAGGAGACTCAAGCGTCTAAGCTTGGGGATGCTGGGGAGGCCTCCCCTCTTTCTTCAACAAATATCGGTATGTTTTCGGATTCGTTTTGTTCATGCGATATGTGCAATCTTGGAGCGTCTTTTGCATTTAGGTTTTTATTTTTCTTTTTATGCACCATACTGGTATGAGATAGTCCTTGGTCGATTTATAGAATGCTCATTGCACTTCACTTATATCTTTTGAGTATGGCTTTATAGAATGCTTCATGTGCTTCACTTATATCATTTGAAGTTTGGATTGCCTGTTTCTCTTCACTTAGACAACCGCCATTTGTAGAATGCTCTTTTGCTTCACTTACATTTGTTAGAGCACGGGCATATCTTTTGTAGAAAGAATTAAACTCTCGTGCTTCACTTATATCTATTTAGAGAGATGACAGGAACTGGTCATTCACATGGTTAGTTATAAAATCCTACATAAACTTGTAGATCGCTGAATATGATATGTTTGATTCCTTGCAATAGTTTTGCAATATAAAGATGGTGATATTAGAGTCATGCTAGTCGATTAATTGTGAAATTGAGAAATACTTGTGTTGAGGTTTGCAAGTTCCATAGCATGCACGTATGGTGAACCGTTATGTAACGAAGTCGGAGCATGAGGTGTTTATTGATTGTCTTCCTTATGAGTGGCGGTCGGGGACGAGCGATGGTCTTTTCCTACCAATCTATCCCCCTAGGAGCATGCGCGTAGTACTTGGTTTCGATGACTAATAGATTTTTGCAATAAGTATGTGAGTTCTTTATGACTAATGTTGAATCCATGGATATACGCACTCTCACCCTTCCACCATTGCTAGCCTCTCTAGTACCACGCAATTTTCGCCGGTACCATAAGCCACCATATACCTTCCTCAAAACAGCCACCATACCTACCTATCATGACATTTCCATAGCCATTCCGAGATATATTACCATGCAACTTCCGTCATCATCATATACATGACTTGAGCATCATTGTCATATTGCTTTGCATGATCGTAAGATAGCTAGCATGATGTTTTCATGGCTTGTCCGTTTTTGATGTCATTGCTACGCTAGATCATTTCACATCCCGGTACACCGCCGGAGGCATTCATATAGAGTCATATCTTTGTTCTAGTATCGAGTTGTAATATTGAGTTGTAAGTAAATAGAAGTGTGATGATCATCATTCAATAGAGCATTGTCCCCCAAAAAAAGAAAGCCATAAAAAAAGGGAAAGGCCAAATAAAAAATAAAGGCCAAATAAAAAAAGGGAAGGCCAAATAAAAAAAATATAAATAAAAAAATTAAAAGGGACAATCCTACTATCCTTTTTCCACACTTGTGCTTCAAAGTAGCACCATGTTCTTCATATAGAGAGTCTTTTGAGTTATCACTTTCATATACTAGTGGGAATTTTCATTATAGAACTTGGCTTGTATATTCCAATGATGGGCTTCCTCAAATGCCCGAGGTGTTCATGAGCAAGCAAGTTGGATGCACACCCACTTAGTTTCAGTTAGAGCTTTCATACACTTATAACTCTAGTGCATCCGTTGCATGGCAATCCCTACTCACTCACATTGATATCTATTGATGGGCATCTCCATAGCCCGTTGATACGCCAAGTTGATGTGAGACTGTCTTCTCCTTTTTGTCTTCTCCACAACCACCATTCTATTCCACCTATAGTGCTATGTCCATGGCTCACACTCATGTATTGCGTGAAAGTTGAAAAGGTTTGAGAACGTCAAAAGTATGAAACAATTGCTTGGCTTGTCATCGGGGTTGTGCATGATGTGAATGCTTCGTGTGGTGAAGATGGAGCATAGCCAGACTATAAGATTTTGTAGGGATGAGCTTTCTTTGGCTATGTTATTTCAATAAGACATAATTGCTTGGTTGGTATGCTTGAAGTATTATTATTTTTATGTGAAAGGGTAGATTATTGCTTTGAATCACTCGTGTCTTAATATTCATGCCATGATTAGACATATGATCAAGATTATGCTAGGTAGCATTCCACATCAATTTTTTTTATCATTTACCTACTCGAGGACGAGCAGGAATTAAGCTTGGGGATGCTGATACGTCTCCGTCATATCTATAATTTTTGATTTTTCCATGCCAATATTATTCAACTTTCATATACTTTTTGGCAACTTTTTATATTATTTTTGGGACTAACATATTGATCCAGTGCCCAATGCCAGTTCCTGTCTGTTGCATGTTTTTGGTTTCACAGAATATCCATATCAAACGGAGTCCAAACGGGATAAAACGGACGGAGCTTATTTTTGGAAAATATGGAAAATTCGGAAGGAAAATCAACGCGAACCAGTGCCCGAGGTGGTCACGAGACAGGGGGCGCCCCCTAGGGCGCGCCCCTACCCTCGTGAGCCCACCGTAAGGCGGTTGGAGCCCTTCTTTCACCGCCAGAAAGCTAATATCTTGATAGAGATTGTGTTAAAATTTCAGCCCAATCGGAGTTACGGATCTCCGGGAATATAAGAAATGGTGAAACAGAGCCAGGAGAGAACGCAGAAACAGAGAGACAGATCCAATCTCGAAGGGGCTCTCGCCCCTCCCGTGCCATGGAGGCCATGGACCAGAGGGGAAACCCTTCTCCCATCTAGGGAGGAGGTCAAGGAAGAAGAAGAAGGAGGGGGGCTCTCTCCCCCTCGCTTCCAGTGGCACCGGAGTGCCACCGGGGGCCATCATCATCACCGCGATCTACACCAACACCTCCGCCATCTTCACCAACATCTCCATCACCTTCCCCCCTATCTACAGCGGCCCACTCTCCCGCAACCCGCTGTACCCTCTACTTGAACATGGTGCTTGATGCTTCATATTATTATCCAATGATGTGTTGCCATCCTATGATGTCTGAGTAGATTTTCGTTGTCCTATCGGTGGTTGATGAATTGCTATGATTGATTTAATTTGCTTGTGGTTATGTTGCTGTGCTTTGGTGCCCATCATATGATTGCGCGCGTGGATCACACCATAGGGTTAGTTGTATGTTGATAGGACTATGTATTGGAGGGCAAGAGTGGCAGAAGCTTCAACCTAGCATATAAATTGACGCATACGGGATTGAAGGGGGACCAATATATGTTAATGCTATGGTTGGGTTTTACCTTAATGAACATTAGTAGTTGCGGATGCTTGCTAATAGTTCCAATCATAAGTGCATAGAATTCCAAGTAAGGGATGACATGCTAGCAGTGGCCTCTCCCATATAATACTTGCTATCGGTCTAGTAAAGTAGTCAATTGCTTAAGGGCAATTTCGCAACTCCTACCACCACTTTTCCACACTCACTATATTTACTTTATTGTTTCTTTACTTAAACAGTCCCTACTTTTTATTTATGTGCTCTTTATTATCTTGCAAACCTATCCAACAACACCTACAAAGTACTTCTAGTTTCATACTTGTTCTAGGTAAAGCGAATGTCAAGCGTGCGTAGAGTTGTATCGATGGTCGATAGAACTTGAGGGAATATTTGTTCTATCTTTAGCTCCTCGTTGGGTTCGACACTCTTACTTATCGAAAACTGTTGCGATCCCCTATACTTGTGGGTTATCACAGCCTGAACAAGATTCTGGACAAACTATGTCAGATCCACAGCACCCCCGATAAACCTGCAAATCATACCCATAGAGAATGTTGGGTCTTCAAGCAGTCCAGCAAACTCAACGCCGAACACAAGGGGCAGGATACACCAAGCAAAGACGAGGATGAGCCTCTCAAGCAAAGCACTGGGGAACAGAAGAAATTCCCACCAGAAGTCAAAACAGTAAACGTGTTACACGTGATGAAGGGGAGAAACAAAGCGGCACTCCTAGAGACACATGCCCCAGGGCCTATCACGGCGGAGTTCTGCCACTGGTTGTCCAAACCGATCACCTTTGACCATCAGGATTACTCGGCAAGTATCCGGCATGCGGGATGGGCTGCCTTGGTGTTAGACCCGATAATTGACGGATACCACTTCACACGAGTCCTGATGGACGGCGGCAGTAGTTTAAACCTGATATATCAGGACACAGTACGCAAAATGGGGATAGACCCAACAAAAATCAGCCATAGCAATACTACCTTTAAAGGAGTAACGCCAGGCCCAAAAGCCCGTTGCACGGGCTCCCTGCTACTAGAGGTTATATTCGGCTTTCCCGATAACTTCCGCAGTGAAAATTTAACCTTCCACATCGCTCCGTTCCAAAGTGGCTATCAAGCACTACTCAGATGCGAAGCTTTCGCTCACTTTAACGCAATACCGCACTACACTTCTCTCATGCTTAAGATGCCCGGTCCACGTGGCATCATTACAGTAAATGGAAATATTGAGCACTCCGTGCGCACGGAAGACCGTGCGGCCGCCTTGGCAGCCGCACACTAGACAACCTCACCAACTAGAGCATCTGACAGGTCGTTAAGACCACGGACACGGTTAGACGAGTCCGGTGCAGCTATATATAATTGATACAGATGACCATCGTGCTACACCCGTCCAGGATACGGCACAACGGAGACACAGGCGCAGACATGCAGCAGGGACCCGTTCCAAGGATTCTTTTTAGATTAAGACCCTGCGTAAACCTTTTTTACTGTCTCTTGTTGATACACATTCCCCGGATTCTCAGTACAATTGAGAAGGATGCTGACATATTGGCATGTGGCCACGTTTGAATATTGCACGTAGCTGGACACCAGGGGCTTATTACAAAGGGCACTGTTTAAGCCCGGTTTACATCATAAAGACCGAATACCTTAGGGAGTGTTCGGCGTCGCGAGTTTGGCCTTATATGCATCAGCTCTGAATCATGTCTTTGGTCAAGTGTTGGGTTTGCCCGTCTCCTGTGTTTTGCTGCCTTACGTTCCGCTCTATCGGCTAAGGTGGCACCAGGAGAACTACTGCGATTGTGCCCTGGTTCATCCGGACGAGCACCTCAGTAGAGAAAGCCGAAAACTGACTGTCATGATATAGCGTGAGACTGGTCAACCACTCGATGACCTAGTAGAATCTTCAGGATTCCTCCGCCTTAACGAAGGGCCGTTTCCCGGCCAGGCATGTACGCACCCCAAATTCGGATGAGCGCGGAGCCACCAGGGGCTATATAGTAGCCCCACTGTCAAACTCCTCTGGCTAAGTGAAAGTGTTAAAGTATTATAGTCCGATTGCCTAGTTCGCTGCACTATCACCTCCTTAATGGACCAAGACATTAGATCAAGTGCGAACATGCGTCTTCTACGAACATCCCCGCATTATATGCGTGGGGGCTGAAGCCGACGACTGCCATCTTTCAGGTTATATACATATATATATATACATAAACTGCCGCATAGGAGGCATCATAGTATTTTCGGGCAAAAGTATAAATAGAGCCTTGATAAACTCAATAAAACATTGTTTTTACAATGGGAATACATGTCATTAAACATAATATTCTTCGAGCACTGAGCCTCTATCAAACGAGTGCCTTCAAGAACTTCTTAAAAGTAGTGTTCGGCAGCCACTCGGCCTATGGCCGAGCCCTGTGCCGTAATAGTGGTGGCATCCATCTCTGCCCAGTATGTTTTGACACGGGCAAGGGCCATCCGCGATCCTTCTATGCACGCCGACCTCTTTACAGCATCGATGCATGGCACAACACCAAGGAACTGTTGCACTAAGCTAAAGTAGCTATTCGGCCTTGGCCCTCCCGACCACAGATGATCCACAACGGACCTCATGGCAAGTCCGGATAATCTATGGAGCTCGGCCCACTCGGCCATTTGCTCATTCAACAGCAGTAGACGGGCTTGAGCATGAAATTGTGACCAAGACAGTTTTTCCACTTCGTGATCTTTCCGATCCTTGAAGTACTCGGCCGCATCAGCAGCACTTGCAGCCAAATCCACGTAGGCATCCACAGAACTCCATAGTCGGTCCAGAGGTGCATACTTCGGATCCCCGAACTTTGTCCGCAACAAGAAGGGCTTCCCAGATACAATATCCGCATCTTGATGTAGCTCCTCCTTCGTCGTTCTAATTTTGGAGCGGGCTTCCTTGGCAGCCACCCGGGCCTTTTCCAGTTCCGTCGCCTTCGCCCGGTTTTCTTCTTAAAGAAGCTGGTAATGGTCGGCAACATCTTTTAACTCTACAGCCATCTTGGCTATTTTTTCTTTGCTCTCGCAATGTGCGGCATGTTCGGCCCTTAACTCTTCGGCCGCCTTTAAAGCAGCCGCATTGCTACTCCTTGGCTCGGGCAAGCTCCGCCCGAAGGGTCTCCACGGTGGCAGCTCCATCTGCAGTCACAACATATTAAAGATACTTGCATCATGCTGCTCTTATTATGTGACAATCACCAGAAAAATCACTTACCATGTGCCTCGCCAAGCCGCTTGTTAACAAGCACGATGTCGACGTTTGCCGCATCCAGTTGCCGCCTTAGTTCGGCAAACCCATCAGTCCAGCTAGCCACCGGAGCTTCAACCACCTGCACATAAAGGCGGTCTGTTATTACCTGGGACTATGATCCTCTATTTGCCGCCTTTTTCGGCGACAACCAGAGTCTCAGGGGCTACTGTCAACAATGTACATCATTTCGTGTACCTCAAAACCCGTCAGTAGACTCATAAAGGCTTCATGCAACCCACTTTCGGCGGATGAAATCCTTTCAATCACCGTACCCATCAACGTGCGGTGCTCTTCTGAGATAGCCGCTTGCTCTAGCAGATCCCTCAGTACGTCCGACCGCACACCAGACGGTGCTGGACTCTTTTAATTGCTCTCTTCAAGAGCCGGATACTGAGGACTTCGGGTGGCCATAGGATTACCTCCTGGCCTTGCCGGATCAGGAGAAACCCTCCGCGACAACACCTCGGGATCGCCCGCCTCGTGAGGCGGTGTGGCAGGGGGAGGCGTTTCGCTCTCCATCATCTCTGGAAGAAGATCCCCTGAAGACGAGCTCTGCTGAGAAGGGCTAAGATCCGAACTGCAAGATAAATGCTTCGATTGTTTTCCTCAGAAGTAAAGCGAGATATTTTCATTATTAAGTACCATTTTATTTACAGCTCGGTGGAGGGCTGATCCCCTTGAGGGCATAGTGCGGCCAGGGTATCCCCCAGGGCAGGACCCTCCGGTGGAGATTTCTTCCCCCATTTGGAGACCATTGTCTCCGGGTCCTCAGAGGCGGTTCTCTTCCTTCCCTAGGGAGAGGAAGTTTCAGTTCCTCCTCCCCGGCTAACCTCCTTCGTGGAGGCGCTAGCCTCCTTGTTCCCCCCTTTATCTTCTCCTGAGGGCGCTTGATAAGGTGTGATCTCCAGCATCCTAGTTAGCACGGGATTTGGTGAGGTCTCAGGGAGGGGGGCCGGACACCTGATCAACTTTGCCTTTGCTATCTAATCCAGGTCAAAGAGCGGCTCTTTTAGGGCAACGTTGCGATAAATTAACAGACAGTGTGTTTGGATGCGGGGCTACTTACTTGGGAATCCGGGCGATTGCAGCTCAGACCTGCATCCTCAGTGATGTCCGGACACATTATTTGTGGTCCGAAGAACAATTTGTACACGTGCGTCATGCTGAGGAAATGTTGAATAGCTCGCGGTCCTTCCGGGTTGAATTCCCACATGCAAAGGGGCCGGCGTTTGCAAGGCTGGACTTGACGAACTAGCATAACTTGCACTACCATAACCAGGTTGAAATCTCTCTCAAAGAGATCTCGGAGACGGCTTTGCAGTATTGGCACGTCCTAGGCTGGACCCTAGCTCAGCCCCTTGCTGATCCATGACATCAGTTGTGGTGGGGGGCCCGAGCGAAAGGTGGGGGCAGCTACCCACTTGGCACTTCGGGGAGCTGTGATGTAGAACCACTCCCGCTGCCACAATCCGGACACCTAGGGAAGCAACCCTCAGGCCATGGAGCGTCTGCGGTTTTGCTTATTAAAGCGCCTCCGCACACCGCGTGCTGCCCCTCGATCATCTTAGGCTTCACATCGAAGGTCTTGAGCCACAGGACGAAGTGAGGGGTAATGCAGAGGAAGGCCTCACATACGACAATAAATGTCGAGATGTGAAGAAGGTAATCCGGGGCCAGATCGTGAAAATCTAGCTCATAATAAAACATAAGACCCCTAACAAAGGGATCCAGAGCGAGGCCTAGTCCTCAAAGGAAGTGGGAGACGAACACGATGCTCTCGTTGGGTTCGGGAGTAGGGACGACTTGCCCTCGAGCAGGCAGCCGATGCGAAATTTTGGCGGTCAGATATGTGGCCTCTCTCAACTTCTTGATGTCCTCCTCCATGACGGAGGAAGGCATCCACCAACCTTGAAGGTTGGATCCGGGCATAGTTGAAGGTCCGAAGTGCCTAAACCTGAGCTTTGGGTGTTGGAACTCGAGGCAGGAGGCGGATTCGATTAAGATCGAGAGGAAAAAGCCTTGTCCCCTTTATAAAGAGGGTGAATATCAAGCGTCCTCCTCGTGGACATTTGGGACTTGCCTAAGATCTAGGAGTCCTACCCATAGGCACGGTTGGGTTACCCATGTCCGTATTGATAAGAATCCCATGATAAAGGGGACACGATCTCTGCTTCGACAAGACATGCCAAGGAAACTGCCTCGCGAAACATGCTGAGATGGGTTATGAAAAACGATTCGAATAAAGACCTGGCTGTGGTGTGATGTCACACTAAGGGGTACGTCAGCAGATTAGATTTGTGGAAATATTATTCTCTCTACGGTGGTATGTGGAACTCGTTTTGCAGAGCCGGACACGATCCTCGTGTTCGAAAATCTTCTATGAAGTATTTAGAGGAGGAACCCGCCTTGGAATGCCGAAGACAATTTGCGCACCGGACTCAACGTCAGTGAAGCCTGGTTCACGGGCTACTAAGGGAGTCCTGGATTAGGGGGTATCTTTACGGCCGGACTATATCCTTTGGCCGGACTGTTGGACTATGAAGATACAAGATCGAAGACTTCGTCCCGTGTCCTGATGGGACTCTCCTTGGTGTGGAAGGCAAGCTTGGCAATACGGATATATAGATCTCCTTCCTTGTAATCGACTCTGTGTAACCCTAGCCCCCTCCGGTGTCTATATAAACCGGAGGGTTTAGTCCGTAGGACCAACAACAACAATCATACCACATGCTAGCTTCTAGGGTTTAGCCTCTTCGATCTCGTGGTAGATCAACTCTTGTACTACTCATATTATCAAGAACAATCAAACAGGACGTAGGGTATTACCTCCATTAAGAGGGCCCGAACCTGGGTAAACATCGTGTCAGACGCCTCCTGTTACCATCCGCCTAGACGCACGGTTCGGGACCCCCTACCCGAGATCTGCCGGTTTTGACACCGACACAAGGTAAACCATTATAACTCATAGCTAATCAAGCATGGCACAAGCAACTATGATCTCTAATTGTCATTGCAAACATGTTTATTCATAACAAGCTGAATCAAGAATGATGAACTCATCATATTTACAAAAACAAAAGTGGTTGAGTTCGTACCAGCTTTTCTCATCTCAGTCAGTCCATCATATATCATCATAATTGCCTTTCACTTGCATGATCGAACAATGTGAATAATAATAAGAGTGCACATGCATTGGACTAAGTTGGAATCTGCGAGCATTCAATAAACAGGAGAAGACAAAGCAATATGGGCTCTTGGTTAAATCAACAATAAAGCATATAAGAGCCATTTCAACAATTTAATCATGGTCTTCTCCTACTGACCCCCAAAGAAAATAAATAAAACTATTTACACGGGAAAGCTCCCAACAAGCAAAAGAAGAACATGAAATATTTTTGGGTTTTCTTTTTAATTACTACTACAAGCATGGAAAGTAAATTAATTAAAAGGTACAACTATTTTTTTGGTTTTTCTTAAGGTTTATTAAACACACAAGAAGAAAGCATAAAAGAAAATAAACTAGCATGGATGATACAATGAAAACGTATGAGCACCGACATCTAGCAATGAGTGTGTGAACATAAATGTAATGTCGGTGGGAAATACATACTCCCCCAAGCTTAGGCTTTTGGCCTAAGTTGGTCTATGGCCACGGCTGGCCTGGCTGATATCCATAATAATAGTTGTTGGGGTCGTACTGTGATGAGGAAGAAGAAGGCTCCGATTGCCATTGGCTGGCAATCATCTCCGGATCCCACTGATAGTTAGACTGTCGTGAAGGATCAAATTGTGGTTCTGGTTCTGGCTCCTCGGCTGGTGCAGGGTTCCGGTAGGCGTGGATAGCCGTCAACGGAACAAGGTACTTGCCTACAGTCAAATCAAACAAATCAGGAGCAGGCAAGGTAATGGTCTCAGGATGATGTTTATTAAAGAACAATTGATATTTAAGCTCTCCTGCCCTATTCTTAACAATGAAATCATGTGCCACCATACTTTTATAATCTAAATAAACACGAGGCATCACTTTTTCTTCCTTCTCAGCATGCCTAATAGGTATGTTAAAATGTGCAGCTAGGCGTGTAGCATAGATGCCTCCAAAGATGGAACCCTTAGTACGGTTCATACTTAACTGTCTAGCAATAGTGCCACCCATACTAAAAGTGTTATCACTGTATAAACCTTGGAGCAAAATAATAATATCAAGGATACTAAGGTTTCCACAGTTTCCGCGACCAATTAAGCAACGACTAGCAAATAATGCAAAGTAACATAAAACAGGAAAACGTATGCTAGTGATTCGTACATCAGAAACCTTCCTAGTTTCCCCTACAATGATAGTATTAATAAATCCCTCCACATCATCATGATATGGTTCTTCTATCTTGCCCCCAAAAGGGACTAAACAAATCCGACAGAAATCATAAAGTGACATCTCCTTATGCTCATCATATAAATGAAACTCCACCGTAGGTGGTGAGTTCCTAGAATGAAAATGAAAGTTTTGCACAAAGGCATTTGTGAGTAAGAGATACTGATCGCATTGGTCGTGGAGGAAAGCGGTGAGGCCTGCATTATGAGCCAACTCATGAAAATCTTCATAAATCCCGGCTGCTACCAAGAAATCCTCGGAGGGCCATTCACACGCCCGAACCTCCGCGGTGCGCGGCAAATTATACTTAGGCTTCGGTGCCTTTTCATTCGAGCTTTGGCTTGATGAGCCCCTCAATAATCTCCTCATCATTTTCTGAAAAATTCTTAAATTTTTAGTAACTTTAAAATAAAAGTAAACCAAACTCAATAATATTGATAGCAATTACTCCTACAAGTGCCTAGAGCCTATATCATGCATCAAAACTACTTTTGACCACATAAATTTGACATGCAAGCTCAAGAACAGGGTCACCTAAGCAACACAAATTTGCAATGAATAAAGCACTAGAACAAAAACTAATTGGACCAATGGAGGAGTCACATACCAAGGAACAATCTCCCCAAGCAGTTTTGTGAGAGGTGCTTTGAGCAAGGAGATCGAAAATGGCAGCAAAACGAGCTTGGACTCGGGTTTGAGCTGGTTTTTCGTGCTTGGGGGAGGAAGATGAAGTGTGTGGCTGAAAGAATAAGTGGAGGAGGGCCACCGTGGGCCCACGAGGTAGGGGGCGTGCCCTAGGGGGGTGGGCACGCCCTCCACCCTCGTGGCAAGGTGGTTGCCCTCCCTAGTGTGTTCTTTGTTCCATAAATCCTCAAATATTCTATAAAAAATCATATTTAATTTTCAGGGCATTTGCAGAACTTTTATTTTTGAGGTATTTTTATATTGCACGGATAATCAGATAACAGACAGACAAATATTTATTTTTATTTTATTTCAACTAAATAACAGAAAGTAAAAGTGGGGTACAGAAGGTTGTGCTTCTAGTTTCGTCCATCTCATGCTCGTGAAAATGAATCCACTAATAAGGTTGATCAAGTCTTGTTAACAAACTCATTCCGATTAACATGAAACCGGAGAAATTTCGAATAACACTAGGTTACCTCAACGGGGATATGCACATCCCCAATAATAAGTATATCATATTTCTTCTTGATAGTAGGAAGAGGAAATTCAAAACCTCCAAATATAATCGATGGAATTTTTTCGATAGAATTGATACTATGAACCTGAGGTTGTTTCCTTGGAAAGTGTACCGTATGCTCATTACCATTAACATGAAAAGTGACATTGCCTTTGTTGCAATCAATAACAGCCCCTGCAGTATTAAGAAAAGGTCTTCCAAGAATAATGGACATACTATCGTCCTCGGGAATATCAAGAATAACAAAGTCCGTTAAAATAGTAACATTTGCAACCACAACAGGCACGTCCTCACAAATACCGACAGGTATAGCAGTTGATTTATCAGCCATTTGCAAAGATATTTCAGTAGGTGTCAACTTATTCAAGTCAAGTCTACGATGTAAAGAGAGAGGCATAACACTAACACCGGCTCCAAGATCACATAAAGCAGTTTTAGCATAGTTTCTTTTAATGGAGCATGGTATATAGGTACTCCTGGATCTCCAAGTTTCTTTGGTATTCCACCCTTAAAAGTATAATTAGCAAGCATGGTGGAAATTTCAGCTTTTGGTATCTTTCTCTTATTTGTAATAATATCTTTCATGTACTTAGCATAAGGATTTGTTTTGAGTATATCAGTTAATCGCATACGTAAAAAGATAGGTCTAATCATTTCAGCAAAGCGCTCAAAATCCTCATCATCCTTTTTCTTGGATGGTTTGGGAGGAAAAGGCATGGGTTTCTGAACCCATGGTTCTCTTTCTTTACCATGTTTCCTAGCAACAAAATCTTTCTTATCATAACGTTGATTCTTTGATTGTGGGTTATCAAGATCAACAACATGTTCAATTTCTACATCATTATCATTACTAGGTTGAGCATCATTATGAACATCATCATTAACATTTTCATTAGGTTCATGTTCATTGCCAGATTGTGTTTTAGCATCAGACATAGATATACCATTTGGATTATCAGGTGGTTCAGCAATAGGTTCACTAGAAGTTTGCACAGTTCTATCATTTTTCTTTTTCTTCCTTTTAGAAGAACTAGGTGCATCAATATTATTTCTCTAAGAATCTTGCTCAATTCTCTAAGGGTGGCCTTCGGGATACAAAGGTTCCTGATTCATTCTACCAGTTCTAGTAGCCACTTTAACAACATAATTATTTTTCTTACTATTCATCTCATTGAGCAATTCTTTTTGAGCTTTAAGTACTTGCTCTGCTAGAGTGGTAACCATAGAAGCATGTTTGCTAACAAGTTTAAGTTCACCTATAATATTAGCCATATAATCACCCAAGTATTTAATCATATCAACATCTTGTTTTAATTGTCTACCAAAATAAGCATTGAAGTCTTCTTTTTTAAACATAAAATTATCAAACTCATCCAAGCATTGACTAGTAATTTTAGCAGGAGGGATTTCAGCTTTATCATATCTATAGAGAGAATTTACCTTTACTACCTGTGTCGGGTTATCGAGGTCTGGAGGTTCTTCAATAAGTAAAGGATCAAGATCATATGTTTCTTCGACGGGCAGTAAATTAAGACCATGTATTTCTTCAATAGGAGGTAAATTCTTAACATCTTCAGCTTTAATACCTTTTTCTTTCATAGATTTCTTTGCCTCTTGCATATCTTCGGGACTGAGAAATAGAATACCCCTCTTCTTCAGAGTTGGTTTAGGAATAGGATCATTAATTGGAGCGGGAGCTGGCTCAGGAGCTCGCTCAGGAGGTGCCCAATTATTTTCATTTGTCAACATATTATTCAATAAGATTTCAGCTTCATCTGGTGTTCTTTCCCTGAAAAGAGAACCAGCACAACTATCCAGGTAATCTCTGAAAGTATCAGTTAGTCCATTATAAAAGATATCAAGTATTTCATTTTTCTTAAGAGGATGATCAGGCAAAGCATTAAGTAACTTAAGAAGCCTCCCCAAGCTTGTGGGAGACTCTTCTTTAATTTGCACAAAATTGTATATTTCTTTTAAAGCAGCTTGTTTCTTATGAGCAGGGAAATATTTAGCAGAGAAGTAATAAATCATATCCTGGGGACTACGCACACAACCAGGATCAAGAGAATTAAACCATATCTTAGCATCACCCTTTAATGAGAACGGAAATATTTTAAGGATATAAAAGTAGCGAGATCTCTCTTCATTAGTGAACATGATGGCTATATCATTTAATTTAGTAAGATGTGACACAGCAGTTTCAGATTCATAGCCATGAAAAGGACCAGATTCAACCAAAATAATTATATCAGGATCAACAGAGAATTCGTAATCCTTATCAGCAACACAGATAGGTGAAGTAGGAAAAGCAGGGTCAGGTCTCATCCTAGCATTTAGAGATTGCTTATTCCATTTAGCTAATAACCTTTTGAGTTCATATCTATCTTTGCAAGCTAAAATAGCTAAAGAAGCATCTTGATCAAATAAATAACCCTCGGGAATAACAAGTGATTCTTCATCATCACTTTGATCTTCATAATCAGATTCAATATTTTCAATCTCTCTAGCCCTAGCAAGTCGTTCCTCGAGAAAATCACTAAGTGGCATAGTAGTATGAGGCATAGAAGTAGTTTCATCATAAGTATCATGTATAGCAGAAGTAGCATCATCAATAACATGCGACATATCAGAACGAATAGCAGAAGCAGGTTTAGGTGTTGCAAGCTTACTCATAACAGAAGGCGAATCAAGTGCAGAGCTAGATGGCAGTTCCTTACCTCCCCTCGTAGTTGAGGGATAGATTGTTGTCTTAGCATCTTTCAAATTCTTCATAGTGTCCAGCAGATATAAATCCCAAGTGACTCAAAGAATAGAGCTATGCTCCCCGGCAACGGCGTCGGAAATTAGTCTTGATAACCCACAAGTATAGGGGATCGCAACAGCTTTCGAGGGTAGAGTATTCAACCCAAATTTATTGATTAGACACAAGGGGAGCCAAAGAATATTCTCAAGTATTAGCAGCTGAGTAGTTAATTCAACCACACCTAGAAACTTAGTATCTGCAGCAAAGTGTTTAGTAGCAAAGTAATATGATAGTGATGGTAACGGTAAGAAAAGAGTAATGAAAGCAAAGTAATGTTTTTGGTATTTTGTAGTAATTATAACAATAGCAACGGGAAAGTAAATAAGCGTAAACTAGTATATGGAAAGCTCGTAGGTATCGGATCAATGATGTATAATTATGCCAGATGCGGTTCATCATGTAACAATCATAACATAGGGTGACACAGTACTAGCTCCAATTCGTCAATGTAATGTAGGCATGTATTCTGAATATAGTCATACGTGCTTATGGAAAAGAACTTGCATGACATCTTTTGTCCTACCCTCCCGTGGCATCAGGGTCCTAATGGAAACTAAGGGATATTAAGGCCTCCTTTTAATAGAGAACCGGAACAAAGCATTAGCACATAGTGAATACATGAACTCCTCAAACTACGGTCATCACCGGTAAGTATCCCGATTATTGTCACTTCGGGGTTAACGGATCATAACACATAATAGGTGACTATAGACTTGCAGGATAGGATCTAGAACTCTCATATATTGATGAAAACATAATAGGTTCAAATCTGAAATCATGGCACTCGGGCCCTAGTGACAAGCATTAAGCATAGAAAAGTCATAGCAACATCAATCTCAGAACATAGTGGATACTGGGGATCAAACCCTAACAAAACTAACTCGATTACATGGTGAATCTCATCCAACCCATCACCGTCCAACAAGCCTACGATGGAATTACTCACGCACGACGGTGAGCATCATGAAATTGGTGATGGAGGATGGTTGATGATGACGACGATGATGAATCCCCCTCTCCGGAGCCCCGAACGGACTCCAGATCAGCCCTCCCGAGAGGTTTTAGGGCTTGGCGGCGGCTCCGTATCGTAAAACGCGATGATTTCTTCTCTCTTATTTTTTTCTCTCCGAAAGCAGTTATATAGAGTTGGAGTTGGAATCGGGAGGTCTCCAGGGGGCCCACGAGGTAGGGGGCGCGCCCTAGGGGGGGCGCCCCCCACCCTCGTGAGAAGGGTGTGGGATCCCTGGTCTTCATCTTTGGCGAGGATTTTTTATTATTTATTGTAAGATATTCCGTGGAGTTTTAGGTCATTCTGAGAACTTTTGTTTTCTGCACATAAAACAACATCATGGCAATTCTGCTGAAAACAGCGCTAGTCCGGGTTAGTTCCATTCAAATTATAAAGTTAGAGTCCAAAACAAGGGCAAAAGTGTTTGGAAAAGTAGATACGTTGAAGACGTATCACAGTCGTCAGCGACGCTTCATTGTCGGAGATTCTGCACAACAGAGATGCAATTGGTCGAGTGGCAAAATGGGCGATTGAACTCCTTCCCTTAGATATCATGTTTGAGGCAAAGAAAGCTATCAAGTCCCAAGCAATAGTAGATTTCCTCGCCGAGTGGATTGAACAACAACTGCCGACTCAAGTTCACTCGGAGCACTGGACCATGTTCTTTGATGGTTCCAAGATGTTGAATGGTTCTGGTGCTGGGGTGGTACTGGTATCCCCCCGAGGAGACAAGCTCAGATACGTCCTCCAGATTCACTTTGTTTCCTCCAATAACGAAGCAGAATACGAAGCACTCTTATATGGGTTACGTATGGCCATTTCACTCGGCGTCCGTTGCCTCATGGTCTACGGCGACTCAGATTTGGTGGTCAATCAAGTGATGAAATAATGGGACGTTAGAAGCCCAGCTATGACTGGTTACTGCAATGCGGTGAGGAAGCTGGAAAAGAAGTTTGAGGGGTTAGAGCTCCATTAATACCCCGACTGAAAAATCAAGCAACCGATGATTTGGCCAAGATAGGTTCCAAGAGAGAAGCCATTCCTAGCAATGTGTTTTTGGAACATATTCACACACCGTCAGTTCAGGGAGATCCTTTCATTGAAGAGCCCCCGCAGCCTAAGAGCGCCGCAGATCCGACTGAAGTCGAGATCCCAGCCATGGTCGACCTAATCATGGAGGTTCTGGTCATCACTCCCGACTGGACGGTGCCATACATTACGTACATCCTTAGGAAGGAACTCCCAGAGGACGAAGAAAAGGCTCGACAGATCGTCCGTCGATCCAAGGCCTTTACTGTAATAAGGGGTCAACTGTTCAGAGAAAATGCAACTGGGGTTAGCCAGAAATGTATAACACCAGAAGAAGGTCGAGTGATCCTCCACGACATCCATTCGGGGACCTATGGTCACCATGCGTCCTCTCGGACCATTGTGGCTAAAGCATATCGAGTTGGATTTTATTGGCCACGAGCAAATGAAATGGCGAAAGATATAGTCGACAGATGTGAAGTGCCAGTTCTACTCCAATATGTCGCACAAACCTGCATCAGCCCTGAAGGCCATCCCACTCGTTTGGCCCTTTGCTGTTTGAGGATTGGACATGGTTGGTCCACCGAGGACTGGTAGGAGCGGCTTCACTCATGTGCTTGTAGCAGTTGACAAGTTTACCAAATGGATTGAAGCCAAGCCTATTAAGAATCTTGAAGCTAGTACTGCTGTCAGCTTCATTAGAGAGTTGATTTTCAGATATGGGGTTCCGCACAGCATCATCACTGACAACGGATCAAACTTCGATTCTGATGAGTTCAGAACCTTCTGCGCCTCACAAGGCACATGAGTCGACTATGCTTCAGTCGCCCATCCCCAGTCGAATGGACAAGCAGAAAGAGCAAATGGCCTAATTCTCAAAGGGCTGAAACCCCGACTGATGCGAGATCTCAAGCACGCAGCAGGCGCCTGGGTTGATGAGCTTCCCTCAGTTCTTTGGGGATTGAGGTAACTCCTAATCGGCCGACTGGCTGAACTCCATTCTTCTTGGTCTATGGGGTTGAAGCTGTTTTACCGAGTGACTTGCTTCATAATGCACCACGAATTGAGCTCTTCTCTGAAGATGAAGCAGAACAAGCTCGGCAAGACGCAGTCAACCTCCTAGAGGAGGAAAGAGAGATGGCCTTGATCCGGTCGACCATTTATCAACAAGACTTGCGTCGATTCCATGCTAGACACGTGAAGGGTCGAGCCTTTCAAGAGGGAGACCTGGTTCTTCGGTGGATCAGCAGAAACCACACAAGCTCGCCCCAGCCTGGGAAGGTCCCTTCATTGTCACCAGAGTGCTCCACAATGGAGCATACCACCTTTACAGGATCGATCATAAGAAGGACGAGCCACGGGCTTGGAACGCGGAGCTGCTCCGCCCCTTCTATAATTAAGTACTCGTTCGAATAAAATGTAATAAGAAATACCTTTGCAATTTGTTTATCAAAGACAAGAGCCTTACAGTCCTCTGGCACGATTGTTGTTGCTTTTGTTTACGTCTGAAAACCCCCAGTGGGTGACTTAGCTGCGAATCTGTTTCGCCTAAGTTCGAAAGAAAATCCTACCGGGTGGTGAGCCAGCCTCCCACTCGGGGGCTTAGCTGCGAACCCGTTTCGCCTAAGTTTTCAAAATCCTACTGAGTGGTGAGCCAGCCTCCCAGTCGGGGCTTAGCTGCAGTCCAGTACTCACCTAAGTTTGTAAAATCCTATCGAGTGGTGAGCCAGCCTCCCACTCGGGGGCTTAGCTGCAGTCCAGTACTCGCCTAAGTTTGTAAAATCCTACCGAGTGGTGAGCCAGCCTCCCACTCAGGGGCTTAGCTGCAGTCCAGTACTCGCCTAAAATTTTAAAATCCTACCGAGTGGTGAGCCATCCTCCCACTCGGAGGCTTAGCTGCAGTTCAGTACTCGCCTAAGTTTGAAAAATCCTACCGAGTGGAGAGCAACCCTCCCACTCGGGGGCTTAGCTGCAGTCCAGTACTCGCCTAAG
>NC_041390.1:122336807-122367698 GCF_002162155.2 Triticum dicoccoides | reverse complement strand
TAAGTTTGAAAAAAAATCCTACCGAGTGGAGAACAACCCTCCCACTCGGGGGCTTAGCTGTAGTCGAGTACTCGCCTAAGTTTGAAAAAATCCTACCGAGAGGAGAGCAACCCTCCCACTCGCGGGCTTAGATGCAGTCCAGTACTCGCCTAAGTTTGAAAAATCCTACCAAGTGGAGAGCAACCCTCCCACTCGGAGGCTTAGCTGCAGTCCAGTACTCGCCTAAGTTTGAAAAATCCTACCGAGTGGTGAGCCAGCCTCCCACTCGGGGGCTTAGCTGCAGTCCAGTACTCGCCTAAGTTTGAAACACATTCCTATCCGCAAGGACGATGAGGTGTAGGTCGACTGCAACCTTCTCCTTCGGAGCTACGCCACAAGTACAACGTGCGCTCCATCCCTATCCGCAAGGACGACGAGGTGCAGGTCGACTGCAACCTTCTCCTTCGGAGCTACGACACAAGTACAATGTGCGCTCCATCTATATCCGCAAGGACGACAAGGCGCAGGTCGACTGCAACCTTCTCCTTCGGAGCTACGACACAAGTACAATGTGCGCTCCATCCCTATCCGCAAGGACGACGAGGTGCAGGTCGACTGCAACCTTCTCCTTCGGAGCTACGCCACAAGTGCAATGTGCGCTCCGTTCCTATCCGCAAGGACGACGACATGTAGGTCGACTACAATGCGTGCTCCGTCCCTATCCACAAGGACGATGAAGTGAATGTCGACTGGAGTCACCACCTCAGAGCTGCATCTCAAGCACAAAGATTATTCTGAGTGAAGAATAAAGTCCACTCGAAGGAAAACGCAAGCATATTCGGAAATAAACCAAGTTCGGATAAATCCTAAAGTACCGGACGACGGATCAAAAGTATTCGAGCATCAAGCCCGAAGAAGTTTAACGGTTACATAATCACTCGGCATTCTGAGGCAAATAAAAGTGAGGCATAATGTTTTTTCGGTCACGCGTCAGGAGAAGGACTGGCTGGGTCGCAGAAACTGTCAAGGTCAATGTTGTCTGCAATGCGAGTGGTGGCATCAAGGAAGGTTTCCATGAAAGACTGGAAAGTGTGCCTCTTCGTGTTAGCAACCTTGAGTTCCGCCAGCTTGTCTTCTTTGACGTCCTTGTAGTGCACTCGGACCAAAGACAACGCGACATCAGCACCACAATGAGCGGATGACTTCTTCATTCTTGCACGCGCTCGGGGATTTGATTCAGTCGAGTCATCAGGGACTCAAGATCTTGAGACAGTTCCGCCTCAGGCTAGAGTTCAACATCAACCCGAGTCATCGCAGCTTTCAGGCGGGCAAGATAAGCCACCGCACTGTCCATCCGAGATTCCAACCGCAGCATGTTCATCGCAACATCATCCTTGACTGGACAGTTTATGGGATCAAGACCCGTCTCGACCCGCCCAGATTCTGCTTCAAAGTCTTGGCAAAATTCTGCACAGTCGAGTGAATGGTGAGTCGACGGTATAATTAGACTTGGTAGTCGACAGAAATAAGACAGATTAATCAGTACCTTCAAGTTTCAAAACCAGCTTTGCAGCAAGCTGGCCCAGATAAGACTCTAGTTCGCCATTCTTGGCCTTGAGACCCCCAAGCTCGTCGGTCAGTTTCTCCTTGTCCTTCTTTAGTTGCTCGACCTCCCAATTGGCATCAGAAACATCAGTCTTCAGCTTGGAATTTTCTTCTTCTAACTTGCCGACTGAAGCAAGCTTCTTGTCAGCAAGTGTTGTTTTATTGCGCGCCTCCTTCTGTGCTAAAGCAAGATCCAGATCCTTCTTCTCCAAAGCCTGCTTCATTTTCTCTAAAGAAACAACACTCTTCAGACGGGCTTGGAGTTGGCGTTTTCACTATGTACATCTGCTCGAGTGGAGTTACTTGGTTCAAAAAATGGAAAGGAAAAGTGCCAGCAGTGGGATATATAGTTAGCGATTGGTTACCTCCCATGGCAGCTACTTCGTCACGAGCGGTCTTGAGATTCTTCTTGGCTAATTCCAAATCAAGGTTGAGGCTGATTTGCTGTTTGTTCATTGCAGAAAGCTGAGCCCCAAGATCACAAGATTTCTATAGTTAAAGCCATATCAGTCGACAGAGTAAAAGACATCACAATGGTAGCTACTCTAAGACTACCACCGAATCAATCATTCAATGGCAGTCTCGGGGACTACACCCAGTGGGTGCACTTAGCGTGCCCCCACTGATTTTGTAAAAAAAACCACAATCAAGTGCCCGCAGTCAACTCTGGTCTCGGGGACTACACCTAGTGGGTGCACTCAGCGTGCACCCACTAGTGCAAAGATTCAGCTTGAATCGACACAAAGAGGCATACAATTTCAAAACAGTCACACCCCAGTGGGTGATCAGGCAAGAAATATGGTCGATCGGAAAATCAACTAACCTGGACATTGGCTTGCAGAGCAGCTCCGGCGTTGAAGGCTATCTGACTAGCCTCATGCAGCACTTTCATTTGCCCCATCACAAGATTCAACTGAAGAAGAGCTTCCTTGGCAGCAGCCGGTGGATCGTCCGGAGTTTGATATGCAGTAAAAAGTGACGAAGGCAGAGCAATTGAAGCAGCCACCGGATTTGAGGCAGAGAGTTGTATCGGCGCAGCAGAAGTCTGAGCAGCTGATCCTGAGGGGCAATCAGTCGACAGAGGAACAGCGAAGGTGACGTTGGTTCGAGCCGGATCCGTCGATCGCTCGACCGTCGTCCCAGGCGTCATAGTCGACCGAAGAACCTGGACTTCAGGCGCCTTCCCGCCCAGTTCCTTGTCCTTCCTCCTCCTTCCTCTCAGCGGTACTTCTTCTTCATCGTCCGGGAGCACAACAACGTCTCGTGGAACTGCAATAAACAGAGAAAGCCATAAGGATAACTGACAAACCATCCAGTCGACTTAATTAATTCGAATTGAGCAGACTTACTGGCTTTGGAGGTAACGGTGTCGTCAACTTCCTCGTCGGCTGGAGTCTTGTCAACATCCATATCAGTCGCAGCAGAGGTCGGGCTATACATGTTCATCATCCACTCGGCCAGAACAAGAAAAATCGGTCGGAACAGGAAATGGGTCAGAACAAGAAAATACGAGGAGAACGTTTACCCAGAGGCAACAGGGACGTCCATCTTGATTCTAGGCAAGGTCTTCCGAGCCTTCGAAGGATTAGTTTTGGACTGCTTGGTGACCTTCTCAGTCAATTCTAGAGTCGAGGACCGAGCGTGCTTGTGAGATGGGGCATTCGACGCCACAGCTTTGCCGCGCTTGCTCGTGGGATCATGGCGCAGCTTCGATCGATGTTCGGAACAAGGCGGTGAGTCGGCCACTTCCTCATCGTCCGACTCGTCGCTGTCGTCTTCATCATCGTCAGTAGAGAACTCCCACTCGCCGCTTTCCTCGGCACTGTCCTCGCCCTCTTGGTCGTGCTCCAGAGCTTGTTCACCATTGGGCATTGAATACATCTCCGTGTAGATCTGCAAAACAAGAGACCGGTCATAAGTCAGTCGGATCAACAGTTAGTCGGAAAATACGTTCAAAAACTCACTTATGATGACCAGACCTTGTCTGGCAGGTTGCTGTTGCTGAAAGGGTCGACTCTCCTAGCACCCCTGGGGTTGTCCTTGTTTCCGGTGATACCCATCAACCACTCGGCCACTATTTTGGCCTCCACCTCCTCCGGATGAACCCGAGCAGTGTCGCCAGCCCCGGAGTACATCCACATGGAGTGGTCACGAGCTTGGAGAGGTTGGATCCGCCGACTGAGGAACACCTCGAGCAGGTCCATACCGGTGACACCTTGGTTGATCAGTTGGACTACTTTCTCGACTAGCATGCCTGTCTCCGCCTTCTCTGCAGCGGTCACTTTTAATGAAGATGGAGTTTGAACGCGGTCAAAAGAGAAAGGGGGGAGCCCGGTCGACTGGCCTGGGGTCGCGATGTCCTGGCAGTAGAACCAAGTCGACTGCCAGCCCCTGACCGACTCCGGAAGATTCATCGGGGGAAAAGAACTTCTCTTCCTCTTCTGAATGCCCAAACCCCCACACATCTGGATAACGTGAGTCTTCTCAGCATTCAAGTTCCCTTTCTTCACAGTTTGGGATCGGATGGTAAAAATGTGCTTGAAAAGACCCCAGTGCGGTCGGCACCCCAGGAAATTCTCAGACATGGAGACAAATGCACCAAGATATGTGATGGTATTGGGAGTAAAATGGTGGAGTTGGGCACCAAAGAAATTCAGGAAACCTCGAGAGAAGGGGTGTGGTGGAAGCGAGAAGCCGCGGTCGACATGAGTGGCGAGCAGAACACACTCACCCGGTCGCGGCTGCGGCTCCGTTTCCCCCCTCGGCAGATGCGCAGACTTATGGACGATCAGCCCTAACTCTGCCATATCATCCAAGTCCTCCTGCCGAAGCGAAGATCGGATCCAATCTCCTTGGATCCAACCCGACAACAGCCCCGAGCGTGATGAAGACCCCCGATTCATCTTCTTGTTCTTCGCCGCCCCCGTCGCCTTCTTCGCACGCTCTAGCGCCGCCGTTTTGTCCTTCCCCATAGCGGCGGAGCTGCGGCGTCGAGAGCGGTTGGGCCGGATGGAGTGGAGATGCGAGGGGAAGAAGAAGGGAAATGGACGCGCATAGCGCAAATGCCTCGGCCTCGCCGCTTTTAAAGGCCTGCTTCCGAGTGGCTGACACGTGGGCCCGAGCGATCCTGTCAAATCCCCCCAACAGTCGCACACGGGATACGTGGCGAAAAAGGTGACGCTGAAATCGAAACGTCCTATTTATCTACTCCACTTACCACGGAGCGCTCCGCCTGGCGCACTTCCACCAAAATTTTGAATCCCGTGAAATCCGGGATCCTCTACAACCGATCACGCCAAAGATTTCATGTCAAAGATGTCACTCGACGGGTGTCATTGTATAAGCCAGTCGACAATTTCTGAATCGATCAAGGCGACTGAAACGAAGCTGAAGTTCTAACAACTGGCCTCTACTGGGAGATGAAGACAAGGCAAAGCCAGAGCAGAAGCAAGGTCAACTCCATCTTCTTTTTCACTCAAACCTCGATCCATTCGGGGGCTAATGATGAGGACACGATCCTGGGGTAGGGTAATAGGCCTGACCTATACGTCCTACCTAAGGTCCTTGTCCTAAGAACAAAGAAGTTCAAGAATCAGAAGAAGGGATCCAGCAAAGGTGTCGAGTGAAGTCCACTCGACCTACCATTCACTCGAAGACCTCTCTTTATCCAGGTCACTCGACAATGAAACCACTCGACATATAAGAAGACCTAAAGCCGCTCTACGCAGCAACGGTCGGGTATTTACTCATATATTTAATGATCATTTGTAGCACTTCAATACAGGCGTTACCTGTAATGCGACCTCTTTATGTACATTGAATCCTATGTAACGGAAGGGAGCTAGGGTCCTGGCGCACTCTATATAAGCCACCCCCCTCCTCTGGGACAAGGGTTCGCACCCCCTGTAACACACACGCTCATAATCCAGTCGACCGCCTCCGGGCTCCGAGACGTAGGGCTATTACTTCCTCTGAGAAGGGTCTAAACTCGTTAAACCTGCGTGTAAAACTCCTCCATAGCTAGGATATTGCCTCTATATTCCTACCCCCCCATTCTACTGTCAGACTTAGAACCACGACAACGTCCAATTGCCGCCTTCCACCAACTCACTACAGCGCCCCCGCCCTAGAAACCTCCGCCCATGGCCTCCATCGCCCCACATGAGGCAGCCTCCGCTAGCAAAAGAACACCCCGCCACCCTTCAGTGGCGGGCCCGCCACTACCGCGGCTCAGGCTGGTGGCAGTGGCAGAGGAGAGAGACTTCGCCGGGAACTGCTGGCGGCGGCGTTAGGTTTGGCTCCTGGCCCGTCCCCTGGGGAGCGACGACCAAAAGCGAATGAAGTGTTTTTTTATTGTGTCCTATGCGAAGCTTCCGTGGGCGTCTAACTAGCACCAACTCTCGGAAACTTTGTTTCGATCATGTCCATTTGCACCGGAAAGTTGAAAAAACTGATGCCATCAGGGAGGCGGGGGAGTGGGGTGAAACGACTTCAAGCGATGCAGCGTGATGCACGAGCTTAGAGCAACTCCAATGGGCCGACCCAAACGGACGGCGCTTTTGTCCGCTTTTTGTCCGTTTGGGTCGGCCCGGCGGACACAAACGTCCGACACTGTGTTTGGGTCGGCGCGAGCGCCCAACGCTGGCCCGACCGATTCCGTCGGCGCGCCCAAAAAAAGTATTGCAATCATTTTGGAAATAAATACATGCATTTAATTAAACATAAAATCCGGCCACGAAGTCCGACGAAAGTCCATATTACATTAATTAAAACACTAAAAACTAGATGACGCGCTGCCCTAGGCGTCCTCATCGGCGGCGGTGTCTGCGTCGGGACCGGTGAGGTCGATCAACGTCGGCGCAGGGCCGGCCTAGGGGAACGCCGTGTTCCAGACGACGGTGATGTCGGGCTTTGCCACCACTGCCTGGGCCTGGCGCGCCTCCTCTTCGGCCTCGCGCTCGAGCATCTGCAGGCGCTCGCCCTCCCGGCACTCCTCGGCCAGCCGAACGCGGCGCTGGTGGTCGAGGTAGGCCGCCTCCTGCTTCTCCGTCGCCCCGAGCCAGATCGGCGAAGCGCTGACCCACTCGCGCACTACTCCGGTCCAGGAGTAGCGCTCGAGGTAGACCGGCTCCTCCGGCTCGGCTTTGGGCGGGGACGACGGGGCCACCGGCGACACGACGCAGTCGCCCCCCGCGGAGAGGGCCATGGCCTCCGCCATGGCAGCCTCGAAAGTCGCCTCGTCCGCCTCCCTCCACCGCTCCTCCTCCTCGCTCTCCTTGATGGCCGCCTGGTAGGCGGCCTCGGCCTCCTGGTTCTCGTCGCGGACGACGAGCGCGAGCGGCGGCAGGCTGTGGTCGACGCCGCGGACGCCGCGTCGCCTCGCCTCCTCGTGCTTGAAGGCGAACCATCGAGCTCGGTTGGGCGAGTCGACGGCGAAGTGCGGGTCGGCGCGCTGCTTCGACGTCAGCAATGCCCGCTGGCGCCGCACCTCCTCCGCATGGGCCCTCGCCGTCTGCGGCGCCGTTGGCACTGAGATCCTCTCCGGATCCAAATGCCAGTCATGCGGCAGCGTCACGTCCGGGTATGGCAGAGGCACGCGGTGGTGCCAGTGCCACTCGACCTGGTGCAACGGCACGTTGATGCGCTGCCTCTGACGGGGAGCGCGTGCCGGCGCGGGGAGGGTGGGGAGGGAGGGGGAATTGCGGGTGGGGGCTTTGCCCTTGCGGCTGCTGCCGATGCTGAAGAGGAAACCCATGCTGGCGATGGCTAGGGTTGTCACTGGCGTGGGGGCAGGGGTGGCCAGATGGGGACGGGGGGCGAGTGGTAGTGGATGAGGACGGCGCCGCCGCACGCTCGGCTTAAAAAAGGACGACCGCTGTCGCTGACGCTGGGCCCAAGGTGGGCGGTCGTCATAAATTAAGTTGACCGTCGTAGTTGAACGGCCGCCAGGTGGGAACACGGCAGACGGCGAGGAGACGCGCGGCGCGTCCGCTTCGCGTCCGCGCCGATGCATTCCAGACGTAATTTTGGCCCGAAAATGGGTCGGCGCGGACGCCGGACAGATACAATTTAAGTTTGGGTCGGCGTGTTGGACCGCCATTTTTGTCCGCGCCGACCCAAAAAACACGGGCGGACGAAATGGATCGCTTGAAGTTGCTCTTAATGGGAACGACATGATCAACGCATCGCAGGTGAGGTGGGCCGCTGCCGGTGTCGGTGCCCCACGCCGGCTGGCCGTGCCGCGTCCGTAGTCCGGCGCGTACAGCGTACGGAAGGAGGACCCGATCCAGTGGACAGTGATAGGCCCGTGAACCCTACATCCTTGAATGTGTGTCTAAGCCGCGAAAGCTTTGCATGAATGGCCACAATTCACAGGCATGAAGAATCCCGTGTCCGTCTCATGGTTTTACATGGAGGAGAGGACTGAGCGCGATACTACTCTTTATAGTTTTCTCAAAAGAAGATGGATTAGGCAGTGGTGAACGAGAGTTCAAATGTCGGTGGATTGTGATGTGAGTTTGTCTCACTCCCAACAGCAAATTAATTAAGCTCAGTGAGACTTGACAGGTCGTACTTACCATGTCGATGCCGATTAAATTCATTCCTACCGGGAAGCCATGGCCCATGGACCAGATCGGCTGCTCCATCTAAGTCGATGGTATTATCTAATGTTAAAAAGGTTTTATATTATGAGACGGAGGAAGTAGTATGTGTATCCTCCCAGTCCCCGACATAGTGGCCCATGCATGTTACTTACCTGCCAGCCGACACCACATTGTTTCACTTGCACTCGTAACACGTATGGTGCTTTCCTGCATGGATGTCTAGCTGGAGCATATACAGAGCATCACGGGCATGCACGCCGCAGTTACTGCGTGCCGTGTGTGCAGCACCAATGCTTGTCGACGGACCGAGCTGTGTTTTTCTTTTGCACCGCCCAGACCAGAAGAGTGACCAACACATGAAAGGAAGACAAGCACAGTGGTCTATCCACACAATCAGCGAACTGTCACGAAACCCACCCACCCATCTGGGTCCCGCGCCGCGCCGTACAGTTCGGAATCACGGGCCGTGTACCGTGCACGGCCCGTCTCCTCGCGCCGCACCATTTCCTGTGTTTCTCATCGATTTGCGCCCTGTCACTCGCACGATCGACTATCTGCTCGTCATCGTGCACCGGGAATTCTACTGAGATGCTCCTACTTTTGACTCCAGCTTCATGCCCTCTTTTGCTTTGCCAAAAGAAGTCCCACTAAACTCGCTACACAAGCTTATCGTGTTCGTTTATGCCATCTCAAAGCTGCTTTGTACCACCACTCAAGTCGTAGCAAAAGGGAACACGACCATCTTTCTTCTTCCTTTGGCGCGTCCATTCCGTACCACAGCATGTACCAAGCAGATATTCCCAATCTGTCGGCCACCCGCGAGAGCGACGCGCGACTTTCGAGGCTCCGCGCCGGCCGGCGTGCTCATGGTTTGTGTCTCGGTCACCATCGCTGACAGACGGACGGATGGGTTCAACTGCTCGGCCTTTTCAAAGAAAAGGAGACACTAATGCAGTCGAGATATGCAGATCGACCATGTAGTATAGGACTTTCTCCTTTCTTTTTTGGACTGCATATAAAATTTGGTCAAAGTAAAACTTTCTAAAATTTGACCGACTTTGAACAAAAAAATATATTAAAAATCTACAATAGTAAAGCTATATGGTATGAAAATTAATTAGGACGACCTGAGCAATTTGTATATTAATCTACTGCAAAAGAAATGGGTATTCTATCGCTCTCTGGTTAAAAATAAGAATTATTTTCGTGAGCGCAAAAGTTTCTGTTTTTTTAACAAGATCTAACAACTATCACCCAAAAAGATCCTCAAGGCTTTACTTGGCACAAACACTAATTAAAATATAAAAAACACAATCATAACAGTATCACAATTGTGCAAACACTCAAGAACAGTGAGGGAGTCCTGGATTAGGGGTCTCCGGACAGCCGGACTATATCCTTTGGCCGGACTGTTGGACTATGAAGATACAAGATTGAAGACTTCGTCTCGTGTCCGGATGAGACTCTACTTGGCGTGGAAGGCATGCTAGACAATACGGATATGGATGTCTCTTTTGTAACCGACCTTGTGTAACCCTAACCCTCTCCGGTGTCTATATAAACCGGAGGGTTTTAGTCCATAGGACACAATAACAAAAAAATCATACCATAGGCTAGCTTTTAGGGTTTAGCCTCTCCGATCTCGTGGTAGATCAACTCTTATAATACGCATATCATCAAGAATAAATCAAGTAGGACATAGGGTTTTACCTCGATCAAGAGGGCCCGAACCTGGGTAAAACATCGTGTCCCCTGTCTCCTATTACCATCCACCTTAGACGCACAGTTCGGGACCCCCTACCCGAGATCCGCCGGTTTTGACACCGACATTGGTGCTTCCATTGAGAGTTCCTCTGTGTCATCGCTGTTAGGCTTGATGGCTCCTACGATTATCGATAGCAATGCAGCCCAGGGTGAGACTTTTCTCTCCGGACAGATTTTTGTATTCGGCGGCTTTGCACTGCGGGCCAATTCGCTTAGCCATCTGGAGCAGATTGAAAGCGACGCCCCTGGCCATCAGGTCAGGTTTGGAAGCTTAAACTACATGGCCGATATCCACAGAGACTTGATCTTCGACGGATTCGAGCCCCTGCCGGGTGCGCCGCACTGTCACGACGGGCATGATTTAGCTCTGCCGCCGAACAGTGCCCTGGAGGCCGCACCCGCATCCGCTCCGACCTTCAATTCGGAGCCAACTGCGCCGACTGAGGGTCGATGGCTAGACCCCGCCGCGGAGGCTGCAGCCTCAACGGCGATCGAGCCGAACACCAACCTTATCCTTCGCGAGGCCCGCGACTCCACATTGCCGGACTCTCCTCTGGACTCTAAACCATCCGCACCCCTGCCAATCGAATCCGATTGGGCGCCGATCATGGAGTTCACGACCGTGGATATCTTTCAGCACTCACCCTTTGGCGACATACTGAATTCACTAAGGTCTCTCTCTTTGTCAGGAGAGTCCTGGCCGGATTATGACCGACAGGATTGGGATGCGGACGACGAAGAAATTCGACGCCCAACCACCACCCACTTCATAGCCACTGTCGATGATTTGACCGACATGCTCGACTTCGACTCCGAAGACATCAACGGTATGGACGACGACGTAGGAGACAAACAGGAACCAGCACCTATAGGGCACTGGAAAGCCACCTCATCATACGATATATACATGGTGGACACACCCAAAGATGGCAATGGCGACGAGATAGCGGAGGATGATCCCTCCAAGAAGCAACCCAAACACCGACGTTAGCGGCGCCGCTCTAAGTCCCGGCAAAGCAAAAGTGGTGATACCGGCACAGGAGATAATAACACTCTGGATAGTGCCGAAGATGGCAACAATCCCCTCCAGCACGATCTAGGACAGGAGGATGGAGAGGCTAGCCTTCCAGAGAGAGCGACAGATCGAGAGGCGGAGGATAATAATTACATGCCCCCTCCGAAGACGAGGCCAGCCTCGACGATGACGAATTCGTCGTGCCAGAGGATCCCGTCGAACAAGAGCGCTTCAAGCGCCGGCTTATAGCTACGGCAAATAGCCTTCATAAAAAGCAGCAGCAGCTTCAAGCTGATCAAGATCTGCTAGCTAAGAGATGGACCGAAGTCCTGGCGGCCGAGGAATATAAACTCGAACGCCCCTCCAAGAGTTGCCCAAAATGCAGGTTGCTACCCCGACTGGAGGAAGAAGCGTATGACGCGGTTGATCGGCCACCTCGTGGCCGTGATAGAGAGGCATTCCAGCCAAAAGCTCAGCCTCCACCCCAACGCCATTCAAATAAAATGGCATGGGGAAATACGCCAGACCTATGAGACGTACTGGAGGACAAAGCAAAACATGCAAGATCGATCTACGGATCACGAGGGTGCGCCACTACGCGAGGCGATAAACGTCACGCGGGATACAGTAAAAGTAAATCCCGCCGGGCCGAACACAGCGGGCAAGACTCATTGGAGCTGCGTCGCGATATAGCCCAGTACAGAGGTGCCGCACACCCCTTATGGTTCACAGATGAAGTAATGGATCATCAATCCCAGAGGGTTTCAAATCCGTAAACATAGAATCATATGATGGCACGACAGATCCTGCGGTATGGATCGAGAATTTTCTCCTGCACATCCACATGACCCACGGTGATGACCTACACGCAATCAAATACCTCCCACTCAAACTTAGAGGACCAGCTCGACATTGGCTCAACAGCTTGCCAACAGAGTCCATTGGCTGTTGGGAAGATCTGGAAGCCGCATTCCTCGACAAATTTGAGGGCACTTATGTGCGACCACCAGATGCCAATGACTTGAGCCACATAATTCAGCAGCCAGAGGAATCGGCCAGGCAATTCTGGACACGGTTCCTAACAAAGAAAAATCAAATCGTCGACTGTCCGGATGCAGAGGCTCTAGCAGCTTTCAAGCACAACATCCGCGACGAGTGGCTAGCCCGACAGCTTGGTCAGGAAAAGCCGAAATCTATGGCAACCCTCATGACACTCATGACCCACTTTTATGCGGGAGAAGACAGCTGGCTGGCTCGCAGTAATAACGTATCAAAGAACCATGGTACTTCGGATACCAAGGACGGCAATAGCAGGTCACGTCGCAACAAACATAAGCGCCATATTAACAGCGATAATACTAAGGATACGGCAGTCAATGCCGGTTTCAAAGGCTCTAAACACGGTCAGCGGAAAAAGCCATTCAAACGAAGCACTCCGGGCCCGTCCAGTTTGGACCGTATACTCGACCGCTCGTGTCAAATACACGGCACCCCAGACAAATCAGCCAACCACACCAATAGGGATTGTTGGGTGTTCAAGCAGACCGGCAAGTTAATTGCCGAAAACAAAGATAAGGGGCCACATAGCGATAACGAGGAAGAGCCCCGGCAGCCGAACACCGAAGGACAGAAGAGGTTCCCCCCCACAAGTGCGGACGGTGAACATGATATATGCAACCCTCATCCCCAAGAGGGAGCAGAAGCGTACGCTCAGGGACGTGTATGCGGTTGAGCCGGTCGCCCCAAAGTTCAACCCATGGTCCTCCTGTCCGATCACCTTCGATCGCAGGGACCACCCCACTAGTATCCGTCATGGCGGATTTGCCGCACTGGTCCTAGACCCAATCATTGACGGATTTCACCTCACTCGAGTCCTTATGGATGGCGGCAGCAGTCTGAACCTGCTTTATCAGGACACAGTGCGCAAAATGGGTATAGACCCCTCAAGGATCAAACCCACAAAAACGACCTTTAAAGGCTTCATACCAGGTGTAGAGGCCCACTACATAGGCTCAGTCACACTGGAAGTGGTCTTCGGATCCCCGGATAACTTCCGAAATGAAGAATTAATCTTCGATATAGTCCCGTTCCACAGTGGCTATCATGCACTGCTTGGGCGAACCGCATTTCCGAGATTCAATTCAATGCGGTACCGCATTATGTATACCTCAAGCTCAAGATGCCAGGACATCGGGGGGTCATTACAGTTAATGGAAACACAGAGCGCTCTCTCCGAACGGAGGAGCACACTGCGGCCCTCGCAGCAGAAGCGCAAAGCAGCCTCTTAAGGAAATCCACTAGTTCGGCGTTTAAGGACCCGGACACCTTCAAGCGCGCCCGGTGTAATCGGCAACAAGACCGCCTGGCACATTCTGAGCTCGCATAGCAATGCGGCCCCCACCCCGGTCCCAGCCAAACAACGAAACCCGTGTCACACGTACATAATTACGCACTAAAAATACCATGGGCACAGGCGGGGAAGGGGGCACGACTACGGCACGCCCCAAGACGCGGCTTAAACCGCACTAGGGGCTTCCCACTTTGTTATATTTCTCTCTTTCAGGACATTAATCTCTGGAAACCCTGTCCGGCAGCATGATTGCTGAACACATGATGCAGCAACCAAGGAGGCAGAAAGGTACATCACACCACACAACTCCCAGGTGGATTACGATAACGAGTGAAATACTTGCTTTAATATTATTCCTCAGCTTGCCCTTAGAGGGGACATAGTCCTACTTTTTGCTTATTGCACTACATGTATCATTCTGCTCTAACACACATTTTTTTAATAAACAATGCATTGCATTAAGGCTCTTATTGCATTCTTCCTTTTATATATATATATATATATATATATATATATATATATATATATATGTGTGTGTGTGTGTGTGTGTGTGTGTGTGTGTTCATTTATGACATCCAGCACCCGTACACTCTGGTACGGCCAATACGCCAGGGGCTTAAGCATACCCCACAATACGGCGTGAGAAGTCCGGGCACTTTCAATAGTGTGGCACCCCGAACTTATAGCATTATATGCATCAGCTTCGAATCATGTCTTGGGTCAATAGTTGGGTTTGCCCGGCTCCCATGTTTTGGTACCTTACGTTCCGCTATATTGGCTAAGGTAGTACTGGGAGAACTACTGCGATTGTGCCCCGGTTCTGCTGGGCTAAGCACCTTAGTAGAGAAAGCTAAAACTGACTGTCATGATAAGGCGAGAGACTGGTCGCTGTTCGAGAGGTTTTCGAGTCCTTAAAGACTTATGCCGCTTAGAGTGAGGAGTCGGCCCTGTCCGGCTTAAGGCGTGTATCGCGCCCCGAGTTCGGCCTTCCGAACACTAGGGGCTTCGCTGAAATTTAAAATTATAGAATTCTATGGCTAAGTGAGAGTGATAACGGATTATAGTCCGATTGCCTTGTTCGTTGTGCTGAGCACCTCCCTCGAAGGACCCAAAAATGGGAACAAGAGTGCTCAGGTTTATCCCGAACACCCCAGCACTCGTGGCATGGGGGCAGAAGCCGACGACTAGCCATCTCTCAGATTTGATAAACGACCAAACATAAGGTAATATTTTAAATTCAAACAAGCGTTGCATAGCGCATATGAACAAGTTTTCATAAATACAGGATTACATGAGCGAATTTACTCGAATATTATATCTTTTGTACACTCGTCCGCTACCAGACGAGCACCCTTCAGGACACCCTCATAGTACATCTCGAGGTGGCGATGCTCCTTGCCCTCCAGCAGCCCTTCCTTGATCAGCTTCACGGCGTCTAGCTTGGCCCATTGCACCTTCACACGGGCGAAAGCCTGGCGTGCACCTTCGATGCAGACAGACCGCTTGACGACTTCCAGCTGTGGGCAGGCATCCATAAGCCGCCTCACCAGGCCGAAGTAGCTGTTCGGAAGAACGTCGCCAGGCCATAGCCGGACTATAAAGCCCTTCATGGCCTGTTCGGCAGCCTTGTGTAGCTCGACCAGCTGGTTTAGCTGGTCGCTCATAGGCACCGGGTGTTCGGTCCTAGTATGTTGGGCCCAGAATAACTTCTCCATTGAGCTTCCCTCCTCGGCCTGGTAAAACATTGCGGCATCCGACACGCTATGGGGAAAATCTGCGAATGCTCCTGGAGGGCTCCGGATTCGGGTAAGTAACAGGTAATTTACTTTCACATGCTTGCTTTGCATATAGAATGCCTTACCTGTCGCTATCTTCTTCATCGCATCAATCTCCTGGAGGGCCTTTTGGGCTTCGGCCTTGGCATTCTTTGCGCTCTCAAGGACTGCAGCAAGCTCGGACTCTCGCGTCTTCAAGTCAAACTCCAATGCCTCATGCTTCGTCACAAGAGTGTCGAGCTCTTGCTGCACCTCGCGCACCCGTGCCTCATGTCTTTCCCGCTCGGTGCGCTCCTTGGCCACTTTGTTTTTGGCCTCGGATAGCGCTTGCTTCAGGGTCTCCACCTCGGTCGTGGCCCCTGGCAAATTTACGATGATCCTGTCATTTTGCAATCGCGTCTTCTTTTATATATACATATCTATAGACAGGGTATTACTTACCCTTGTTCTCCTCGAGCTGCCTCTTGGCAAGGCCGAGCTCTTTCTTGAACCCCTCGAGGTCCTGCTTCAGTGCGGCAGATGCCAGCAGCGAAGCCTGCATACGCATATTGACATAATTATATTAGACTCCTGTGATATTATTTGATCCTCTGTTCGACTTTTGTTTGTGAACACCGAACAGAGCATCAGGGGCTACTGTCTATGCGGTAATATTTTTCCCCATATTTCAAAAACTTACCTCAAAGCCTGTTAGAAGGCTGGCACAGGTTTCAGTCAGTCCGCTCTTGGCGGACTGACCCTTCTGGACCACCGCACTCATAATAGTGCGGTGCTCCTCGTCAATGGAAGCGCTGCGAAGCGTTCCCAGCAAATTGTCCGGTGCCTTTGGATGGACAGAGGTCACCGGCATAGGCGTCTTGCCCCTCTTGGAAGGAGGCCGCCTGCCCGAGTCTAGAACCACTGGAGGTTCCGGCGTGGTGTTCGGCTGAGGGCCGAACTCGGAGCCCTCGGGGGCCTTGTTCCCTCTGCTCCCGGAGTCCGGAAGGTCGCCTTGAGGCTCCTCCGGGACTGTCTCCCCTCGACCCGGTGCCTCTTGAGACAACACCTTGGCGTCGTCCGTAGGGCAAGGGGAGGTGGCGGTCGGAAGTGGATCGCTATCCATATCCGACGAGTCCAGGGAGCCATCCGACGAGGATACATCGATACGGGCTCGGGACGGTATGCATAATCACGATTCAGCGTTAGGAGAAGCAGTGCGAGAAAGGAATGCTATGAGTTACTCTGGTATCCGAATACTTACAATTTCGCCAGGGGCTTGGCCCTGGGCAGCCACTCGTCTTCGCCTTCAATGGCGGTGGTGGAACTGTCCGGAAGGAGAGTCCTTCCCTTCTTGGACCCTTCAGCCCCCCTAGTTGGGGCGGCCTTCCTTTTCTTGTCTCCCCCAACTGGAGGGGGAGCATCTTCATCTTCCTCCTCGTCTTCATGGGAGGAGTGCGCCGAGGAGTCCTCGGACGATGAGTCCGATATCACCTGGCGTCGGGAACTCTTTCGGGTTCCCTTGCCCTTCTTGGTCTTCTCCGGCACCTTGTAAGGAGCCGGAGTCAGCATCTCCGTCAGGAGAGCGTCTGCTGGGCCTTCGGGCAAAGGAGCCGGACAGTCGATCTGTCCGGCCGTCTCCTGCCAGTCCTGTCAAAGGTATGGGAGCTTAGATCCCGCATAGAGTCAAACTATTAAAAACAAGTATCCTGTAAGAGGTAGAACAGCTTACCGCACTGGCTTGGCGCTTCGCACAGAATCCGCGATCCTCGATAGTGGGAGGGGGAACCTCGGCGCCCTTGAATAACACCTTCCAGGCATCCTCGTGTGTTGTGTCAAAGAGCCTATTCAGAGTTTGGTGCTGGTCCGGGTCGAACTCCCACAAGTTGAAAGCCCGTTGTTGACACGGGAGGATCCAGCGGATGAGCATGACCTGGACTATGTTGCTGAGTTTGAGCTTCTTGCTCACCATGTTTTGGATACATGTTTGGAGTCTGGTCAGCTCTCCCGAACTACCCCAGGACAGGCCCTTCTCTTGCCAGGAGGTGAGCCGCGTGGGGATGCCAGATCGGAACTCGGGGGCCGCTTCCCATGCAGGGTCACGCGACTCAGTGATGTAGAACCACCCCGATTGCCACCCCTTTATGGTCTCCATGAAGGAGCCCTCGAGCCATGTGACGTTGGGCATCTTGCCCACCATGGCGCCTCCGCACTCCGCCTGGCGGCCGCTCACTACCTTCGGCTTGACATTGAAGGTCTTCAGCCATAAGCCGAAGTGGGGCTTGATGCGGAGGAAGGCCTCACACACGATGATAAACGCCGAGATGTTGAGGATGAAGTTCGGGGCCAGATCGTGGAAATCCGGGCCATAGTAGAACATGAGCCCCCGGACGAATGGGTGGAGAGGGAATCCCAGTCCGCGGAGGAAATGGGTAAGGAACACTACCCTCTCATGGGGCCTGGGGGTGGGGATGAGCTGCCCCTCATCTGGGAGCCGGTGCGCGATGTCGTTGGGCGGGTATCTGACTCTCCTCTGCTTCTTGATGTGTCCCTCCGTGACGGAGGAGACCATCCACCTGTCTCCCGCTCCGGACATGGTTGGAGAAGGTTGAGGTGGAAAATGCGGACTTGGCACTGGAGCTCGAGTGTGCGAAAATGGATGAGCAAAGGAGGAAGAAGGCGTGGATGAAAAGGTGAATCCTTGTCCCTTTATATGGGCGGACAGAACTATGCGCCCCCACTAGCCTGGTAAAACTCGCTTATCCCCCGAGCACCATAATCGATGGGGCGGTTGGGTTACCCACGCCCGTATTGATGAGAATCCCATAATAAGGGGAACACAATCTCTACTTTGACAAGACGTGTCAAGAAACTGCCTCGCGTTGTGTGCGGGGCTAGTTAAAGGAAACGGTTCGAATAATTACCGGGCCATGGCATAATGTCATGTCTCCAAAACATGTCAGCAGATTAGATTTGTGGAAATATTATTCTCTCTACGGTGGTATGTGGAACTTATTTTGCAGGGTCGGACACTATCCTTGTATTCAAATTCTTCCGTGATGTATTCGGAGGAGGAACCCGCCTTGCAATGCCGAAGACAATACTCTGCGCCGGACTCATCGTCATTGAAGCCTGGTTCAGGGGCTACTGAGGGAGTCCTGGATTAGGGGGTCTCCGGACAGCCGGACTATATCCTTTGACCGGACTGTTGGACTATGAAGATACACGATTGAAGACTTCGTCTCGTGTCCGGATGGGACTCTACTTGGCGTGGAAGGCAAGCTAGGCAATACGGATACGGATATCTCCTCCTTTGTAACCGACCTTGTGTAACCCTAACCCTCTCCGGTGTCTATATAAACCGGAGGGTTTTAGTCCGTAGGACACAATAACAAACAATCATACCATAGGCTAGCTTCTAGGGTTTAGCCTCTCCTATCTCGTGGTAGATCAACTCTTGTAATACCCATATCATCAAGAATAAATCAAGCAGGACGTAGGGTTTTACCTCGATCAAGAGGGCCCGAATCTGGGTAAAACATCGTGTCCCCTGCCTCCTGTTACCATCCGCCTTAGACGCATAGTTCGGGACCCCCTAACCGAGATCCGCCGGTTTTGACACCGACAAACAGAAAACAAAAAGCAAAAATAAATTTTATTTATTGGGTTGCCTCTCAACAAGCGCTATAGTTTTACGCCCTTAGCTAGGCATAAAGCAAGGATCTACGTTTTGTCATCCTTCTTCTTAATTCCCTTAGAGGTATTTTGATCACGGGGTTTCGTATAAACTACATAAAACATATTATCTATAAAAACCTTAGCATTATTAAGTTGCCTATTGTCATAACCACGTTGATTTCCGACAACAATCAAAGAATAATATCGATTAACATTATTAAAAACTTGTTGAATTAAATCTAGGATTGGGACTTCATTTTTAAGATTATTATCAAAGATCTTGTTGTCCCCAAGCAAATGTCTTAACAAACAATCACTATTGTAAAGAATTTTATCTATTACAGGCTTTTCATGATTCATACCATAGAAATCAAAGATTTCCCTAGCTTCTCGCATGATATAGTCAAACTCATTCATAAGAACGAGAGTGGCCAACTTTTTAGCCTTAGGATTCTTTGTAACGGAGAGGTCAAAAAACAATCTTTACAAAGTAGGATGAGTAAAATAAATTTGCTTTCAAGTTTCAGAACTAGCGCTGAAATAGCATCCGCATAAAATCTGGTAGTCCTAAGTGTAGCGCATCATCAAGACTTAAATTTCCAACACAATTGAAAAACTCTTGGATACGTTCCTTTCCCATAACATTCCTTTGCCCCAAAATAAAAGTTTTAGCATCTAGATTGCCCGTACGTCCTATTTTAGGAGTTAGGCCATCATCTGTTGGTGTCATACCGAAATCACTCACGGTTGCAAGCAAAGGGTGGATCCGACGAGAAAACGGCGAACGAAAAAAAGAGGGCGAATAAAACGGCAAATTTTTGTGAAGTGGGGGAGAGGAAAACGAGAGGCAAATGGCAAATAATGTAAATTGCGAGGAGATGAGATTTGTGATTAGGAATCTGGTGTATGTTGAAGATCCTCCCCTCCTTTTAATGTTGCCTGAAGCTACGTCGGTATTTCCCCAAAGAGGAAGGGATGATGCAGCACAACGGCAGTAAGCATTTCCCTCAAATGTGAAACCAAGGTTACTGAACCAGTAGGAGAACCAAGCAACACAACGTAAACAGCACCTGCACACAAATAACAACTAGTTGCAACCCGATGTGTACAAGGGGTTGTCGATCCCTTTCAGGTAACGGTGCCACAAATTGGCAAACAGACGCGAGATAAAATTGTAGATATTCATAGATCAAACGCCAAATAAAATAAATTGCAGCAAGGTATTTTTGTATTTTGGGTATAGTAGATATGAAAATAAAAGGCAAATAAAATAGATCGCGAAGGCAAATAATATGAGAAAGAGACCCGAGGGCCGTAGGTTTCACTAGTGGCTTCTCTCGAGAAAAATAGCAAACGGCGGGTAAACAAATTACTGTTGGGCAATTGATAGAACTTCAAATAATTATGAAGATATCTAGGTAATGATCATGATATAGGCATCACGTCCAAGATTAGTAGACCGAATCATGCCTGCATCTACTACTATTACTCCACACATCAACCGCTATCCAGCATGCATCTAGTGTATTAAGTTCATGGAAAAAATGAGTAATGCAATAAGAACGATGACATGATGTAGAAAAGATCTATTTATGTAGAGATAGACCCCATCGTTTTATCCTTAATAGCAACGATACATACGTGTCGGTTCCCTTTCTGTCACTGGGATGAAGCACCGTAAGATCGAACCAACTACAAAGCACCTCTTCCCATTTCAAGATAAATAGATCAAGTTGGCCAAACAAAACCCAAATATCATAGAAGAAATACGAGGCTATAAGCAATCATGCATATAAAAGATCAAAGAAGACTCAAATAACTTTCATGGATATAAAGAGATAGATCTGATCATAAACTCAAAGTTCATCCGATCCCAACAAACGCACCACCAAAAAGAGTTACATCATATGGATCTCCAAGAGACCATTGTATTGAGAATCAAACGAGAGAGAAAAAGCCATCTAGCTACTAACTACGGACCCGAAAGTCTACAAAGAACTACTCACGCATCATCGGAGAGGCACCAATGGAAGTGGTGAGCCCCTCTGTGATGGTTTATAGATTGGATCTGGTGGTTCTAGACTCTGCGGCGGCTGGAATTGATTTTCGTCGACTTCCCTAGGGTTTCTGGAATATTGGCGTATTTATAGAGCAAAGAGGCGGTCCCGGGGGCACCCGAGGTGGGCACAACCCACCAGGGCGCACCTGGGCCTCTTGGCGCGCCCTGGTGGGTTGTGCTCTCCTCGAAGCACCCCCAGGGGCTGCCTTGGCACATTAGGTGTCTTCTGGTCCATAAAAAAATCTCCGTAAAGTTTTGCTGCATTTGGACTTCGTTTGGTATTGATTTTCTACGATGAAAAGACATGCAAAAAACAACAACTGGCACTTGGCACTATGTCAATACGTTAGTACCAAAAACTGGTATAAAATGACTATGATATGATTATAAAACATCCAAGATTGATAATATAACATCATGGAAAAATCAAAAATTATACATACGTTGGAGACGTATCAACTGCTACCAAGCGAGATCATGCGTGTGCCACTACTACACGTCGTGCACCACTTCGCTGTCAACCGATGGCAGCCCTTTCGTCATGATGTAGGCAAGCTGCTGTCGAGTGGGATGTGAAGAACTCAAAACTCGCCGAGGTCAACCCTCTTGCGGACGAAGAGGATATCCATCTCGATGTGCTATGTCCAACGATGGTGAGCAGCGTTGGCCGACAGGTAGACAAAAAAGACGTTGTCACAGTAAACCAGTGTGGCCTTGTCGACGGGAGAAAGCAGCTCGCCAAGTGGTTATCGGAGCCAAACACACTCAGCAACCGCGTTCGCGACGCCACGGTACTCCGCCTCGGTGCTGGAGCGCGAGACAATAGCCTAGTGCTTCGACGACCAAGACACGAGAGCGTCTCCGAGGTAGACGCAGAAGCGAGAGGTAGAGCATCGGGTGTCGGGGCAGCTAGCCCAGTCGACGTCCGTGAATGCTCGCAGGTCCAGGACGCGCAAGGCGCGAAGGTGATGACCGAGGGCGGGAGTGTCGCGCACATACCTAGGAGACACTTGATCAACCCGAGATTACACGTGTAGGGTGAAGGAAATATGCCATGGAGGCAATAATAAAGTTGTTATTTATATTTCCTTATATCTTGATAAATGTTTATTATTCATTCTAGAATTGTATGAACTGGAAACTTGATACATGTGTGGATACATAGCCAAAACACAGTGTCCCTAGTAAGCCTCTACTAGACTAGCTTGTTAACAAAATATGGTTAAGTTTTCTAACCATAGACATTGGTTGTCATTTGATGAACGGGATCACATCATTAGGAGAATCATGTGATGGACAAGATCCATCCGTTAGCTTAACATGTTGATCGTTCAGTTTGATTGCTATTGCTTTCTTCATGTCAAATACATATTCCTTCGACTATGAGATTATGCAACTCCCGGATACCAAAGGAATACCTTGTGTGCTATCAAACGTCACAATGTAACTGGGTGATTATAAAGATGCTCTACAGGTATCTCCGAAGGTATTTGTTGGGTTGGCATAGATCGAGATTAGGATTTGCCACTCTGAGTATCCGAAAGGTATCTCTGGGCCCTCTCGGCAATACACATCATGATAAGCCTTGCAAGCAATGTGACTAATGAGTTAGTTACGGGATGATGTATTATGGAACGAGTAAAGAGACTTGCCGGTAACGAGATTGAACTAGGTATGAAGATACCGACGATCGAATCTCGGGCAAGTAACATACCGATGGCAAAGGGAATAACGTATGTTGTCATTACCGTACGACCAATAAAGATCTTCGTAGAATATGTGGGAACCAATATGAGCATCCATCCAGGTTGCGCTGTTGCTTATTGACAGGAGAGGTGTCACGGTCATGTCTACATAGTTCTTGAACCCATAGGGTCCGCACGTTTAACGTTCGATGACGATTTTGTATGGTATGAGTTATGTCATTTGGTGACCGAATGTTGTTCGGAGTCCCGGATGAGATCACAGATATGACAAGGAGTCTCGAAATGTTCGAGAGGTAAAGATTCATATATTCGATGATCATATTTGGACACTGGTAGTGTTCCGGGGGTATCGGGTACATATTGGGTCACCAGAAAGGGTTCCGGGCATTCCCCCGGCAACTACGTAATGGGCCAAGAAGGGGACATACCAGCCCCTAAGGGGCTGGTGTGCCCCATGTAGGCCGAAATAAGGGGGAAGGAAAGAGGGGAAGAGAGAAAGGAAGGGCAGCAATTCGGCCTCCCCCTTCCTTCTCTCCTCCCTCCTCCTTCCTTCCCCCTCCGGATGAATATGGAAGGGAGGGAGGCCGAATTGGGAGGCCCCCAAGTAGGATTCCTCCTACTTGGGGCGCCCCCTTGGCTGCCTCCCCTCCCCTCCAACCTATATATTTGAGGGGGGCACTGCTAGAACACACAACAACGATTGTTAGCCGTGTGCAGTGATGGGGTCATGTACCTAGGGTAGGGCCACAGACCTGATCTAAGTACCCTGCCCAAGGACACCCTTAGAAGAGGTCACCTTCTAGTCGACCAACAAGAGACACAGTCGACTGCCTTGAAGGACTCGACTGCGAAGACTCACTCGACCACCAGAAGGTCAAGAGGCACTCTGCGCTGCAACGGCCTGTAATTAAGTAGACTTTATGATAGTAAAGACACTTTATGTGGGGCGTTACCAGTAACACCCCGGACTTAACTCACCTTAAACCCTCTCCTACGTGGGCTGGCTGGGATCCTGGCGCACTCTATATAAGCCACCCCCGTCCACAGGCAGAAGGGTTCGGCACCCTGTAACTCATATACATATAATCCACTCGATCGCCTCCGGGCTCCGAGACGTAGGGCTTTTACTTCTTCTGAGAAGGGCCTGAACTCGTACATCTCTGGTGTTTACAACCTCTCCATAGCTTGGACCTTGCCTCTCCATACCTACCCCCCCACTCTACTGTCAGGCTTAGAATCACGACAATTGGCGCCCACCTTGGGGCACGTGTTTTAGCAATTTTGTGGAGAAGTTGCGATTCTTCCGAGTACTTTCATCATGGTGGCTGCTGGATTTTTGGTCGAGGGTCGAGAGATCCGTCTCGGCGCTCTCACCTTCATCGCCGACGACTCAGCCTGGCTCCAGGAGGCTCCACTCGATGTTGATGCGCTCCCCGTCCGCGGTGCGACACATTTTCGCGCATGTGTCCGCGGCGTTCTGCTGCGGCAACCGTCGACCCCGTATCGGTCGACATCCCCATCGACCACCCTCCCGGCCTCCCGTCAGCACAAGCACTCAGGCCGGTCGAGGATTCAGCAGTGGGTGAGGCACGCGGTGGCTTGCCAGACGGCCACCACCCAAGTTGCGGCAATCGAGCCCGACGAATCTCTCTACGGCCTGTTCGATCTGTCGACTGGCTCCGTAGAGACCGCATCCGAGTGCGATAGCAGTGATCCAGTGGCGGAAATTCTGATGGTCGACGGGCCCCGCAGTCCCCCTGGCTTCGCCCGTGATGGTGGAGCAGGCGACGGAGGCGACCCCGCACGAGACCACGAAGAGTACCAGCCCGAGCCACTCGACTCTCTGCAAAGAGAAGAACTTCGCCGCAGGAACGTGGATGTCCTGCGTACTCCCATCGCAGGAGAAACCCCCGAGGCTCGCGCCTTGGAGGAGGCACGTTTGGCCAATTTGGCCGAACGCACTCGACTGGAGAATCTTCAGCGAGCACTCGACGAGCGCGCGCGGCAACGAATTCCCGACACCAATCGACGTCAACTCTTCCCGCCGACTCAGGTATATCGAACCCCAATCCAAAATTTAGCAGCTGCGACCCGTATAGCAGAGTCCATCCAACCCTCTCAGTCGGAAGCTGGCAGAGGCTTGATGCAGATCAGGGATCTGCTCCGGGCAGCAGGAGATCAGAATTCGGCCGTGTTGCAGTCGTGCAACAGAATTCACAGTCGATCCGTCGCTGCGAATACGGTTCAGTCGGCTCACAGCCCCAGATCGCCTCCGCGGTGTGAAGGGCGCGAGAATTGGCGAGACCAATATGGTGACCGACTCGACCGAGATGATAGGCGTCGAGTGCCCAATTCCCCTCCGAGGGGTGGGTCTTACGCTCCTCGGCAGCAAGATGACAGACGTCAGTTCAGTACGGGGCGAAGAGTTTGGTCGACCCCAGAGAACCAGGCTTCGACGCGCGATCCATTATCGTGCAAGGTTTGGTCGACCGGAACAGAGCCCATCGAGGCGGACTCGACAGAGATGCGCCCACAAGCAGTCGAGTGCATGTTTCTGGTCCTGAATGTTTCAGCAGAGCTATCAGAGCCGCAGTTATCCCTCCCAATTTCAGGTTGGCAACAGGAGTCAGCAAGTTCACTGGTGAGTCTAAGCCTGAAACTTGGCTTGAGGACTACCGAGTGGCGGTTCAGATTGGTGGTGGGAACGACGAGGTGGCCATGAAGCATTTGCCCCTCATGCTGGAAGGTTCTGCCAGGGCATGGTTGACTCAATTACCTCATAGCGGCATTTACACTTGGGAAGATTTGTCCCGAGTGTTCATCAGAACGTTTGAAGGTACTTGCAAGCGACCGGCTGGACTGACGGAGTTGCAAGTCTGCGTGCAGAAGACCAATGAGATTCTCAGAGAGTATATTCAGAGATGGATCACTTTGCACCATACTGTGGAGAATGTATCTGATCATCAGGCAGTCTGCGCCTTTAAAGATGGCGTCAAGAACAGAGAATTGAGCTTGAAGTTTGGTCGAACCGGTGACATGACCTTGAGTCGGATGATGGAGATTGCTACCAAGTACGCCAACGGCGAAGAAGAAGACCGACTCCGAAGCGGCAAGCACAAGCCGAGTCAGTCGGAAAAGGGAAACACCAGTCGGAAACAGAAGCGGAAGGCTGAACCGGCAGCTCCTGGAGAGGCTCTGGCCGTGACTCAGGGAAAGTTTAAAGGGAAACCAAAAGGATCCTGGAACCCTAAGAAGGTAAAGGATAAAGAAGGGAACAATGTGATGGATATGCCGTGTCACATCCACACGAAGAAAGATGAAGAGGGGAATATCATCTACCCGAAGCACACCACTCGCCAATGTCGACTCCTGATCCAGCAGTTTCAGGGAAAACAGTCTAATAACAAGGAGAAGGAGTCGGACAAGGTCGAAGACAAGGAGGACAGTGAGGAAGGATATCCTCATATCAACTCTACTCTAATGATCTTTGCAGATGTGGAGAGCAAGAGTCGATTGAAAGTTATTAACCGTGAGGTGAACATGGTTGCCCCAGCAAAAGCAAACTATCTGAAATGGTCCCAAACACCCATCACCTTCGACCAATCTGATCACCCGACTCATATTGCCACCCCTGGGAGGCAAGCTTTGGTGGTCGATCCAGTTGTTGAAGGCACTCGACTGACAAAAGTGCTTATGGACGGTGGTAGTGGGTTGAATTTGCTGTATGCAGACACACTGAAAGGAATGGGCATTCCGATGTCCCGACTGAGCACCAGTAACATGAGCTTTCATGGTGTTATACCAGGAAAGAAAGCTGAGTCACTCGGCCAAATAGCTCTGGACGTGGTGTTTGGCGATTCGAAACATTTTCGCAAAGAGAAGTTGACGTTCGAGGTCGTGGATTTTCAGAGTGCATATCATGCCATTTTGGGAAGACCAGCTTATGCACGGTTCATGGCTCGACCATGTTACGTGTACCTCAAATTGAAGATGCCCGGCCCCAAAGGAGTGATCACTGTCACCGGTGATCGGAAAAAGGCAGAAGAGTGCTTCCAGAAAGGCTCAAAAATTGCTGATTCCTAGGTGACAGCGGTCGAGTTCGAAGAGTACAAGCAAAACGCAGATCCGAGTGACTTGCTGCGATCCAAGAAACCCGCCACAGAGTCTGCATTTCAGTCGTCCGGTGAGACGAAGCCTGTTCACATTCACCCGACCGATCCCGATGCAGCTCCAACCCGCATCTCCACAACACTCAACCCAAAATAGGAAGAAGCGCTCATCCAGTTCCTCCGTGAGAACTGGGACATTTTTGCATGGAAGCCCGCTGACATGCCAGGTGTTCCCAGAGGACTGGCTGAGCATCGCCTAAGAGTCGACTCATCTGCAAAACCAGTTAAAGAGCATCTTCGGCGGTCCGCCGTCCAGAAGAGAAAATCCATTGGTGAGGAAGTGGCTCGACTGTTGGCGGCAGGATTTATCCGAGAGATATACCACTCCGAGTGGCTCGCTAATGTCGTCATGGTTCCTAAGAAAGACAAATCACTCCGAATGTGCATTGATTTCAAGCACATCAACCGGGCCTGCCCGAAAGATCATTTTCCTCTCCCTCGCATAGATCAAATTGTTGACTCGACCGCGGGATGCGAGAGACTGTCTTTTCTAGACGCCTACTCCGGGTACCACCAGATCCGTCTGTACGGACCCGACGAGATAAAAACAGCTTTCATCACTCCATTCGGGTGCTTCTGCTATATCACCATGCCATTCGGCCTCAAGAATGCCGGAGCCACATTTATGCGAATGATTCAGAAGTGTCTACTCACTCAAATCAGTCGGAATGTGGAAGCATATATGGATGATATCGTTGTCAAGTCACGAAAAGGTTCTGACCTGCTCGCTGATCTCGCCGAAACATTTGCCAACCTCAGAAGGTATGATATCAAGCTCAATCCATCAAAGTGCACATTTGGAGTTTCTAATGGCAAGTTACTCGGTTTTCTCGTTTCCGAACGAGGAATCGACGCTAATCCAGAGAAGATCGGCACTATTCTCCGAATGAAACGCCCTGTGCGAGTGCACGATGTCCAAAAGCTTACTGGATGCTTGGCCGCATTAAGTCGATTCATCTCACGACTCGGTGAAAAGGCATTGCCTCTTTACCGACTGATGAAGAAGGCAGACAAGTTCGAGTGGACTCCAGAAGCTGATGCAGCGTTTGCCGAGCTAAAAGCTCTGCTCTCCACCGAGCCGGTGCTTGCTGCTCCAATCAGCAAAGAGCCTCTGTTGCTCTATATCGCAGCCACAGGACAAGTCGTCAGTATTGTGCTTACGGTCGAGCGGGAAGAAGAAGGAAAAGCTCTCAAAGTTCAGCGCCCAGTGTATTATTTGTCTGAAGTCTTGACTCCATCCAAGCAGAGATATCCTCATTATCAGAAGCTTGTGTATGGAATATACATGACCACAAAGAAGGTTGCTCATTATTTCTCTGATCATTCCATCACAGTCGTCAGCGACGCTCCATTATCAGAGATTTTGCACAACAGAGATGCAACTGGTCGAGTGGCCAAATGGGCGATTGAACTTCTTCCCCTTGATATCAAGTTTGAGGCAAAGAAAGCCATTAAGTCCCAGGCAATAGCAGATTTCCTCGCCGAGTGGATTGAACAGCAGCAGCCGACTGAAGTTCACTCGGAGCATTGGACCATGTTCTTTGATGGCTCTAAGATGTTGAATGGTTCCGGTGCTGGGCTTGTCCTGGTTTCCCCCAGAGGAGATAAGCTCAGATATGTGCTCCAGATTCACTTTGATTCCTCCAACAATGAGGCAGAATATGAGGCCCTCTTATATGGGTTGCGCTTGGCCATTTCACTCGGCGTCCGTCGCCTGATGGTCTATGGCGACTCGGATTTAGTGGTCAATCAAGTGATGAAGGAGTGGGACGTGAGAAGCCCAGCCATGACTGGATACTTCAGTGCAGTGAGGAAGCTGGAAAAGAAGTTCGAGGGGTTGGAGCTCCATCATATACCCCGACTGAAAAATCAAGCAGCTGATGATCTAGCAAAGATAGGTTCCAAGAGAGAAGCCATTCCGAGTGGTGTGTTCTTGGAGCATGTACACACTCCGTCAGTCAAAGAAGATCCTTTCACCGAAGAAGCTCCACAGCCCAAGAGTGCCACAGATCCGACTGAGGTTGAAGTCCCAGCAATGGTCGACTTGGTCATGGAGATCTTGGTGGTCATTCCCGATTGGACAGTTCCATATATCGCGAATATCCTGAGAAAAGAGCTCCCGGAGGATGAGGAAGAGGCTCGACAGATCGTCCGCCGATCTAAGGCCTTTACCGTAATCAAAGGACAGTTATACAGAGAAAGCGCGACTGGAGTCGGTCAGAAGTGCATAACGCCGGAAGAAGGTCGAATCATCCTTAATGATATTCACTCAGGGACCTGTGGTCATCACGCGTCCTCTCGGACCATCGTGGCCAAAGCATACCGAGCCGGATTTTATTGGCCAAAGGCGAATGAGATGGCAAAGGAGATAGTGGATAAGTGCGAGGGATGTCAGTTTTACTCGAATATGTCGCACAAGCCTGCATCAGCCCTGACGACCATTCCACTCGTCTGGCCTTTCGCAGTATGGGGGTTGGACATGGTCGGTCCTTTGAGAACAGGGCGAAGTGGCTTCACGCATGTACTGGTGGCAGTCGACAAGTTCACCAAGTGGATTGAGGCTAAACCAATCAAGAACTTGACGCTGGTACTGCTGTTAGCTTCATCAGGGAACTAATATTCAGATATGGAGTCCCGCACAGCATCATTACGGATAATGGGTCGAACTTTGACTCGGAGGAATTCAGAGATTTCTGTAACTCTCAAGGCACACGCGTCGACTACGCTTCAGTCGCCCATCCGCAGTCGAATGGACAAGCAGAGCGAGCCAATGGTCTGATTCTCAAGGGATTGAAACCCCGACTGATGCGTGATCTCAAGCATGCAGCTGGAGCTTGGGTCGACGAACTTCCCTCAGTGCTTTGGGGACTGCGGACCACACCTAATCGGTCGACCGGAAGAACTCCATTCTTCTTGGTCTACGGAGCTGAAGCAGTCTTGCCGAGTGATCTTCTCCACAATGCTCCTCGAGTTGAAGTCTACAACAAAGCAGAAGCTGAACAAGCGCGGCAGGACACAGTCGACCTTTTAGAGGAAGAAAGGGAGATGGCTCTGATCCGGTCGACCATCTACCAACAAGATTTGCGTCGTTTCCACGCCAGAAATGTGAGAGGTCGAGCCTTCCAGGAAGGAGATTTGGTTCTCCGAGTGGATCAGCACAAACCACACAAGCTTGCTCCTTCTTGGGAAGGTCCCTTCATCATCACCAAGGTTCTCCACAACGGGGCGTACCGTCTTTACAACGTCGAGCATAATATCGACGAGCCCCAAGCTTGGAACGCGGAACTACTACGCCCATTTTACACTTAAGTTTTATCACTCAGATGAGTTGCAATAAAGTACTTCTGTAGTTCATGGACCTCAAAATAATAGTGTCATAGTTCCTCCATAATTTTTGTCACTTTTTATTTTGTCTAATAAAATTCCCCCTCAGTGGGTGACTTAGCCGCGAATCCGTTCCGCCTAAGTTTGTAAAAAATCCTACCGAGTGGTGAGCCAGACCTCTCACTCGGAGGCTTAGCTGCGAATCCGTTTCGCCTAAGTTATGAAAATCCTACCGAGTGAAGAGCAAACCTCTCACTCGGAGGCTTAGCTGCGAATCCGTTTCGCCTAAGTTATGAAAATCCTACCGAGTGAAGAGCAAACCTCTCACTCGGGGGCTTAGCTGCAGTCCAAGTACTCGCCTAAGTAATCAAACATCCTACCGAGTGAAGAGCAAACCTCTCACTCGGAGGCTTAGCTGCGAATCCGTTTTGCCTAAGTTATGAAAATCCTACCGAGTGAAGAGCAAACCTCTCACTCGGAGGCTTAGCTGCGAATCCGTTTCGCCTAAGTTATGAAAATCCTACCGAGTGAAGAGCAAACCTCTCACTCGGGGGCTTAGCTGCAGTCCAAGTACTCGCCTAAGTAATCAAACATCCTACCGAGTGGTAAGCCAGACTTCCACTCGGGGGCTTAGCTGCAGCCCAGTGCTCGCCTAAGTTATAAAAATCCTACCGAGTGGTAAGCCAGACTTCCACTCGGGGGCTTAGCTGCAGTCCAAGTACTCGCCTAAGTTATAAAAATCCCACCGAGTGGTAAGCCAGACTTCCACTCGGAGGCTTAGCTGCAGTCCAAGTACTCGCCTAAGTTATAAAAATCCTACCGAGTGGTAAGCCAGACTTCCACTCGGAGGCTTAGCTGCAGTCCAAGTACTCGCCTAAGTAATCAA
>NC_041390.1:122324112-122336423 GCF_002162155.2 Triticum dicoccoides | reverse complement strand
TGCTCGCCTAAGTTATAAAAATCCTACCGAGTGGTAAGCCAGACTTCCACTCGGAGGCTTAGCTGCAGCCCAGTGCTCGCCTAAGTTATAAAAATCCTACCGAGTGGTAAGCCAGACTTCCACTCGGAGGCTTAGCTGCACTCCAAGTACTCGCCTAAGTTATAAAAATCCTACCGAGTGGTAAGTCAGACTTCCACTCGGAGGCTTAGCTGCAGTCCAAGTACTCGCCTAAGTTATAAAAATCCTGCCGAGTGGTAAGCCAGACTTCCACTCGGGGGCTTAGCTGCAGCCCAGCGCTCACCTAGGTGGACTAAGGAATAAGTCGATTGCAGTAAGCGCCCTGCTTTGAACCTACAAAAGACATTTCGAGCCAAAAGCAATCATATTCAAACGACAAATTCAAGTTCGGATCGATACCTAAAGGAACCGAAAGTGCTCGGGTGCTAAGCCCGTTAAGGTTTATCGGTTACAACTCCACTCGGCATACCGAGGCAAATTTAAAGCGTCGAGCTTAGAAGAAGTTTTTTACCCCTCCTGTGGAGGGCTGGAAGGTGCAACGAACTCATCAAGATCAATTCCATCTGCGATCCGAGTGGCAGCCGCAAGGAAAGTTTCCATAAAGGACCTGAAGTCATGTTTCTTGGTGTTGGCCACCCGGAGGGCCGCCAGCTTCTCTTCTCGCGCATCTTTGCAGTGGACTCGGGCCAGACACAGAGCGACATCTGCACCGCATCGAGCCGAGGACTTCTTCCACTCCTGCACTCGACCAGGGATCGTGTTCAAGCGAGCCATCAGCGACTCAAGGTCATTTTGAAGTGTCTCCCCGGGCCAGAGCGTCGAGTCGATGAGAGATGTGGCGACCTTCAGCCTTGCAAGATAGTCCACGGCAGCTGCAACACGGGACTCCAGTCGGAAAACATTCATGGCAACTTCGTCGTTCACTGGAGAATTGACGGGGTCGAGGTTTGGTTCCAGCCGGCTAGTTTCTTCTACAAAGTTTTGACAAAATTCTGCAAGGACGATCACCGAGTCAAGGCGATGGTCGAATGGAAAAACCACGATTGGAAATGATTGCCGAGCATAGAGGTTTACCTTCAAGCATAAGAAACAACTTCTTGGCAAGACCACTCAGGAAGGCCTCCAGATCATTTTTCTTCCCAGTCAACTTACTGACTTGGTCGGTCAGGGCAGTTTTATCAGTTTTCAGCCGACTGACTTCCTTGTTGGCGATCCCAAGAGCAGTTTTCAGATTGGTATTGTCTTGTTCAAGCTTGGTGACTGAAGCTAACTTCTCGTCAGCAAGCTTGATCTTCTCAGCTAGTTCAAGGTCTTTTTTCTGTTGGGCCTCCCTTACCTTACCTGCAAGTTACAGCAAGATCAGATTTTGAAACAAACGAAGGGGAAAATCAGTCGTCAAGGTCTCACCAAACATACCTTCGGTCTCCTCCTTTGCCTTCGTCAGTTTCTCCTGAACCAGCTTCAAATTCAGCTCGAGCTGAACGTGCTTGTTTTCCAGCTCAGAGTAGCGAGCCACAAGATCACAGGAGTTCTGCGAAGAACCAATCGACTAAATGTCAAATATAATTCACTTCCGAGTGAAAAAGGAAAAATCACATGTTTCTAAGACTACAGCCGAATACAAGCATTCGACCGTAGTCTCGGGGACTACACCTAGTGGGTGCACTCAGCGTGCCCCCACTAATCCTATCGAAGATAGAGTCGACCAGTCGACCTCAAAAAAAAAGAGAGAGATGTATTCTTTAAGACTATAATCGACTGCAAGCAGTCGACCACAGTCTCGGGGACTACACCCAGTGGGTGCACTCAGCGTGCCCCCACTAATCCTATTGAAGACAGAGTCGACCAGTCGACCAGTTTGCGAAATCCAGTCGATATAGTCGAATGACGCAAAGACTGAAATTATAAAACCTAAAGCTGACTGCCAGCAGTCGACCTTAGCCTTGGGGACTACACCCAGCGGGTGCACTCAGCGTGCCCCCGCTAACACGGAGTCTAAGTCGACACACCCATTGGGTGACTACTATAAATTCTGGAAAGAAAAGTTTTTGATAGCATATCTTAAGAGAACAGGCGGTGGTCGATTGACCTGAACATTGCTTTGAAGGGCGGAACTAGCGTCGTAAGCTGCCTGGCTCGCATCCCGGATGGTCCTTAACTGCTCCATCATGATCCCTGCCTGGCGTATCGCCTCCTTCGCGGCGCCAGCTTGGTCCTCTGGGACATGGTGCGTCGTGAAGAGGGAGGGCTGCTGAGCACTCGTCAGTGGATCTGCGAAGGACACAGTGTGTCGAGTGGTGTTCTCCTCCTCCGCAACCAGAGTCTCAGGCACCGTCACATCCTGGGGCACCCTGCTGGCAGACGCTTTCCTACTCCTTCTGTGCTTCAGCGGTTCCTCATCTTCATCATCAGGGAGAGTGATAACAACATGAGGTGGAGCTACAGAAAAGAATCAGGATTAGAGATCATGAGTCAGTCGACTAAAAACGGCGTTAAGAGTTTAGTACCTGGTTTTGAGGTTGCTGCGTCCTCCATCTCATGGTCATCAGCCCGGGCTGAGGTCTCAGAAGTAGCAGCACTGCAACTCCAAAGAATCAGTCGACTAACTCCAGCGCCAACCAGAGACAAAGTTCACACAAAATAGGAAGTCTTAAGCAGCATGATTACCCTGATATGGTGGGGATGGACACCTTCATCTTCGGCAGGAGCTTGGTCGGCTTTGACGAAGCCACCCTGGGTTGCTTCGACGCCTTTTCAGTCGGCGCCGGAGAGGTGGTCCGAGGGCGCTTGGTCGACTGAGCAACGGTCGCAACCCCCTTGCCACGTTCAGTCGCAGGGTCGTGGACAAGCTTCGACCGCCTTTCCGAGCGCGGTGGTACGACCTCCTCCTCCTCTTCTTCCTCGTCTTCAGCATCATCTTCATCACCGTCATCGTCGTCATCGTCGTCATCATCCTCAGCAACGTCCGAGTCCCACTCCTCCTCCTGGCTCTCGCCCCCACTCGCCTCACCCTCCTCAGACGGAGCCTGTGCTCCATTGGGCATCGAGTACAGCTCGGTGAGGGCGTGATAGACATCAAGACAAAGATCAATCGACCGATTGGCAGAATAAACAGAAATGAATATGACAAGAAAACAGTGAAGAGCAGAGCAGGCATACCTTGTTTGGATCACTGTGGTGGTCGAGTGGAGGAATCCTTCTGGCTCCGCGTGGGTTATCCTTGTTTCCGGTAACGGCAGCCATCCACCTTTCCAGAGTCACATCGTCGACTGCTTCTGGATGGACCCGAGTCTCGTCCTCAGTCCCACAGTACAACCACATGCAGTGGCTCCGGAACTGAAGGGGCTGGATACGACGCCTAAGGAAAACCTCCAGGAGATCCATGCCCGTCACTCCCTCCCGAACCAACTGTACTACGCGCTCCATCAACATCTTCACGTCAGCTTTCTCCTCCGGAATCAACTTCAGAGAGGAGGGCTTGTTCACTCGGTCCATGGTAAACTGAGGGAGTCCACTCGACTGCCCCGGCGTCGACTGATCCTGGCAGTAGAACCAGGTCGACTGCCAGCCTCTGACTGACTCGGGAAAAGTCATGGCTGGGAAGGTGCTCTTATTCCTCACCTGGATCCCCAGGCCCCCACACATTTGGACAACTCGGGTCTTTTCGTCTCCTGGGCTCGCTTTCTTCACGGTCTGAGAGCGACACGTGAATATATGCTTGAACAAGCCCCAGTGCGGTCGACAGCCCAGAAAACCCTCACACATGGACACGAACGCGGCAAGATAGGCGATAGAATTTGGGGTAAAGTGATGGAGTTGCGCTCCAAAGAAGTTCAAGAAACCACGAAAGAAAATACTCGGCGGCAAAGAAAATCCACGGTCGACATGGGTAGCCAGGAGCACGCACTCACCCTCTTCTGGCTGGGGCTGCCACTCCTTCCCCGGAAGCCTCGCAGCTCCATGAGGGATCAGGCCCTCGTTGGCCATGTCGAGGAGATATTTCTCCGTGATGGTCGACTGGATCCAATCCCCTTGGACCCAGCCCTTCGGCAGGCGGGATCTAGACGAAGACCCGCCGCGGCTGGTGGATCTCCCCTTCGCCTTCTCCGTCGCTGACGCCTTCTTCGCGCGTTCCAGCGCCACCGTCTTCTCCTTGGCCATGATTGCCGGTGAGACGCGCGAGGAGAAGTTGTGCGGAGGCGAGAGCGAGCGCGCTGGACGGAGACAAAGGGAGCAGAGAAAGAGAATGCTGAGGCACTGTACAAAAAACCCTCGCCGGGCGTATTTATAAGGTCCCTTCCGAGTGGATGACAGGTGGGCCCGGTCGATCTAATCATATCCAGAAACAGTTATGCAGGCGGGATACGTGGCGAAGAAAGCGGCGTGGGGATCGAGGCGTCTATGTCCCGTCCCATCCGAACGTCGCGGCCTGCTCCGCTTCGCGCGCTTCCCCAAAATTTCGCATCCCGCGGAATCCGCGAACGGCAGATCGGTCTGTCAGACGCGGGATTTCCTGCGATCCGTCGCTCGGAAATCGTCGAAGCCCGAAAGATCACTCGACGAAAGAAGAGAATGGATCGAGTCGACTGAAGACAAGTTGCTCACTACCAACGAAGAGATTCTTTGGTCCAGAACAACGCACGACCAGTGTGCAAAAGTTAATCGGAAACAACATCAACTCCTTCCTCACTCGAAGCCTCAATCCATTCGGGGGCTAATGATGGGGTCATGTACCTAGGGTAGGGCCACAGACCTGATAAAAGTACCCTGCCCAAGGACACCCTTAGAAGAGGTCACCTTCCAGTCGACCAACGAGAGACACACTCGACTGCCTTGAAGGACTCGACTTCAAAGACTCACTCGACCACCAGAAGGTCAAGAGGCACTCTGCGCTGCAACGACCTGTAATTAAGTAGACTTTATGATAGTAAAGACACTTTATGTGGGGCATTACCAGTAACGCCCCGGACTTAACTCACCTTAAACCCTCTCCTACGTGGGCTGGCTGGGGTCCTGGCGCACTCTATATAAGCCACCCCCCTCCACAGGCAGAAGGGTTCGGCACCCTGTAACTCATATACATATAATCCACTCGACCGCCTTCGGGCTCCGAGACGTAGGGCTTTTACTTCCTCCGAGAAGGGCATGAACTCGTACATCTCTGGTGTTTACAACCTCTCCATAGCTAGGACCTTGCCTCTCCATACCTACCCCCCACTCTACTGTCAGGCTTAGAATCACGACATGCGGTGCCCCCCTCCAAAGTTTACGCCTCCGGTCATATTGTTGTAGTGCTTTGGCGAAGCCATGCGCGGATCACTTCACCATCACCGTCACCATGCCATCGTGCTAATGAACCTCTCTGAAAGGATCGAGAAGAGGTGTCTAGAGGGGGGTTGATTAGACACTTAGTACCAAAAGTTGCAGTTTTTAATTTCTTTAAGTTGAAGTGGAGTTTTGGCACAAGTTTAACAAACACAATACATATCTAGCAAGCATGCAAAGAGTATATGAGCAGCGGAAAGTAAAGCATGAAACTTGCAAGAATGTAAGGGGAAGGGTTCGGATAATTCAAACGTAATTGGAGACACGGATGTTTTTGTCGTGGTTCCGATAGGTGGTGCTATCGTACATCCACGTTGATGGAGATTTCAATCCACGAAGGGTAACGGTCGCGCCAGTCCACGGAGGGCTCCACCCACGAAGGGTCCACGAAGAAGCAACCTTGTCAATCCCATGATGGCCATTGCCCACGAAGGACTTGCCTCACTAGCGTTAGATCTTCATGAAGTAGGCGATCTCCCTGCCCTTACAAACTCCTTGGTTCAACTCCACAATCTTGTCGAAGGCTCCCAAGTGACACCTAGCCAATCTAGGAGACACCACTCTCCAAGAAGTAACAAATGGTGTGTTGATGATGAACTCCTTGCTCTTGTGCTTCAAATAAAAGTCTCCCCAACACTCAACTCTCTCTGACAGGATATGGATTTGGTGGAAAGAAGATTTGAGTGGAAAGCAACTTGGGGAAGGCCAAAGATCAAGATTCATATGGTGGGAATGGAATATCTTGGCCTCAACACATGAGTAGGTGGTTCTCTCTCAGAAAATGTGTATTGGAAGTGTAGGTATGTTCTGATGGCTCTCTCCATGAATGAAGAGTGGGTGGAGGGGTATATATAGCCTCCACACAAAAACTAACCGTTACACACAATTTACCAATCTCAGTGAGACCGAATTGAGAAACTCGGTCGGACCGATTTAGCAAACCTAGTGACTGTTAGGATTTTTGGTGGGACTAAGATGCAACTCGGTAGGACCGATATGGTTAGGGTTAGGGCATAACGTAATCTCGGTGTGACCGATTACACAAACTCGGTGGGACCGATTTTGGTAATAAGCTAACCAGAGAGTTGGTCAGACAAACTTGGTGAGACCGATTACACAAACTCGGTGGGACCGATTTTGGTAATAAGCTAACCAGAAAGTTTGCATTGTAATCTCGGTAGTACCGATTGCTCAAGCTCGGTTGGACCGAGTTTGGTAATGGACATACACAGAGAGATTACAATCCCATCTCGGTGAGACCGAGATCCCTATCGGTGAAACCGATTTGCCTAGGGTTTGTGGCGGTGGCTATGACATCTGAACTCGGTGGCGCCGGATAGAAAGAATTGGTGGGGCCGAGTTTGACTTTTGGTTTAGGTCATATGTGGATGTGGGAAGGTAGTTGAGGGTTTTGGAGCATATCACTAAGCACTATGAAGCAAGAACCTCATCAAGCAACACCTCATCCCTCCTTGATAGTATTGGCTTTTCCTATAGACTCAATGTGATCTTGGATCACTAAAATATAAAATGTAGAGTCTTGATCTTGAAGCTTGAGCTAATCCTTTGTCCTTAGTATCTTGAAGGGGTTCCACATCCTTTAGTCCATGCCACTTAATTTGTTGAACTTGTCTGAAACATACTAGGTAAAAGTATTAGTCCAACAAGAGATATGTTGTCATTAATTATAAAAATCACCCAGGGAGCACTTGTGCTTTCAATCTTCCCCTTTTTGGTAATTGATGGCAACATACATCAAAGCTTTAGATAAAGATATAGAGAATAGCAAGTAAAGCTTTGGAAAGACATGTAACAAGCATAGGCTCCCCCTACATGTATGCAATCATGTGAATATGGAATATAGAAGCATGTGAGAGAATAACCATGATAGAGTAGCAATGTGTTACATGTATCTTGGCTATATGCATCAGGGCAAAAGATATGAATATGGGAAATGTACCTTCATGCCCATGAGTCCTTCTTGCAAACAGTATGTACATCAGCAAGAATTTCTCATACACATGACTATGATGCATATACTTACCTTGTGGTCTTGAGTTGGCTAGGATGGGATGACCCTACGTAAACGAGGTTAGATAACACATATGCACCCACTAGCTAGAGCAAACAAAAGAAACCACAAGAGTACCAAGACTGGGATGACATGTAGAGTGAGTATAGAGTACCACGATAGATATTGACATGTCCCCAAAGAGAAAGATATGCAATGAATTTAATAAATTTCTTTCCGTTGGATGTCTTGCTCCCCCTGAATCTAGCATGGGATACTGGGAGAAGATAGGGAACAGAAAAACAGAGCTCAAAGAGACAAATGAACAGAGCTAATGCAAATAAGCACATATGAACATGTCTTTCCCCCAAGAAGACATGTGGCATCTCTCCTCTTGAACATCAAGCATCTGGGATCCTTGAAGATTACTCTTTCCTGGAGTATTCCCTCCCCTAGAGATCTCTCCCCTAGAGATATGATTAAGCTTTGATGTGATCTCTCTCTCCCCCTTTGACATCAGTTTCCAAGAAGGGTCTTCTGGATTTTGTTGTGAATGGGTTCGGTCCTGGAATCACGGTACAAATCATTAAGGTAAATGTGATGCTTGCAGAGGACAAGATTCATTAAGTGGAGCTGGATCATGAATAAAGCAGGAATAAATGGCAAAATGTTTTTCCTGTAGTGAAATTAGTGTCACCGAGTTGTATGCTTCGGTTGCTCTGAAAATCTTCAGCTAGACCAGAGACATGAAACCGGTGGAACCGAGTTCATCACAGAGAAAAACAGTTGTCACGTCAGCTCACTGGACAAATAAGATCTCACAAAGATTTGCAATGAATTGGATGCAGAAAATGCAGAACAAAAAGCAAAGAAAAGAAACTAAAAGATCTAGATGAAGTTTTTTTTGAAAGGGGAAACCAATATGAATGAGACAAATGCAAGAACACAGAAAAGAACACAAGAGAACTTCATCTAGAGCTGGGCGGCGACAAAGTCACCTATGTTAGAGTATATTGACTTAGGAGTCAAGTGAGATCACTTGATCATAGGTCGTACTCATCGTTTAAGCTCAAAATGGGGTTACCATTTTTCGTTTAAGTATCTTGATGTATTCACATCTTGTCGAGTTGCTTTGACTCATGACTTGGAGTAAAGCTACTCTTAGATGGAATAACATACCTTGGGTGGCGGTATTGATCTTGATCATGTAGTTGAACTTGTGTGGGTTGCTCAATGTAGCGATCAGACCTCAAACGGTCCAATCTCTGTGCTCCGGTGTCATCCCTGGATCAGTAATGCTGACACCACACAGTACTTGAAGGATTTATAACAGAGTAGCAATCACACACTTATTACATCGAGTGTCTCAAAAGAGAACTTACTACAATAAATATGGCTTAAGGCCATCTAATAATGATAACAGCGGAAGGCTTGGAAGATAAGTGAGTCCATCAACTCCAACGGCATCACTGAGTATAGAACCACGACCTAAAACTCCTTAATCATCGTCTGAAAAGTCTGCAACATTAACGTTGCAGCCCGAAAACGGGTCAGCACATGGAATATGCTAGCAATGTAACACATAGAGAGTAATGGAATGAAACAGCTATTCTATATACATATTTGGCTGGTGGAAAGCTCTATGGTTACAGTTTTGCGTAAAGCCAATTTTTTTCCTACTGCAAAGGAATAAATTTATTTAACTATCATGGTGGTTGTTAAACATTAAGAATGGTTGACAACATTCTCAATCCCAATTAAACATCATCATTAAACAAAACCCAGCAAAATTAATTTTAGAGTAACATGTTGAGATTTACATGATAATCCAGGTACTAGATACTCAAGATGTCCATAACAGGGGACTCGGCTAACCATGATTAGTTTATACACTCTACAGAGGTTTGCACACTTTTCCCCACAAGACTCGATCTCCTCCGTTGGTTTTCTCGCACTGCATGGTGTTTGAGAAACGAATGACCGAGACATAGTCTTTTAGAAGCGCTAGCACCTTACGAACGGGTAGACCGTACCAACCTACATCCCCTACATCTGCTAGTCTACCACTGTAAGATTTCACACAACTTAGTCAACTATGCTAGAGCCCATAGTAGCTTGTGGCTGCACACGGAAGTTTCTAGCATGAATAATCTCATGATCCCTTTGAACCTGGGTGGCGATCCATAAAGAAAAACAGGCAATCCTGGAATACCCAGGTACCTCAATCCACCCAGATGTGTGTTTAAGTTGCCACCTTAAATAAACCATTAATTAACAATCTCACATCTGTCATGAATACACTCACCCAATCCACGTCTACTAGCATAGCATGGCATAATAAGCAAACGTAGAAGTGACTCCCAAAGGTTTGACAGTAAAACGGTAATAGGTACTACCTCAACTACTTCCCAAACCCACAATTTAATTAGATCCTAATCATGCAATGTGTGAGGATTGATCTAATGCAATAAAACTGGGTAGTATGAGGTATGATCAAAGTGTTACTTGCCTTGCTGATGATCCGGGAAACCTAGCGATTCGAAGTAACAAGCGGCGCACTCCAGGTACTCTATCGCAAACAAACAAGCATACAATAAGTACTCAACTAATGAACAGGTAAAACTCAAATAAGAGATCTAACCAGAAAGTTCAACTTAAGAACTCCGGTTAGCAAAAAGAATCAAAACAAACGAAGCAACGAAAAACAAACAGCAAAAGAAACAGGCTTCATTTACTATTCTGGATCTAAGGCAATTTTTACATAAGCAAAAACTTGTTTAAGTTGGTTAAACGGAAAGAGGGTTTCGAGACGAAACTCCACGCGCTTGAACCGCCTGATTCCGATAAACTAGCGAAAAGTTAGACTAAAACGAAAATTGGATCAGAAATCTCGATCAGAAAAATCGCGGATTTAATCCAAGAAAAAGAAAAAAGACGAACGTTCGTTAAAGTGAACGAACGCTCACTATTTAAATAAACTGGAAAACTGATCTATTTAAAAAAACCGAAACAAAAGAAAACGAACAAAACCGTCGGAAAACCGAACGGTTTTTCAGGAAAAACCGGCGGCGGCGAGGTCTACCTCCGGCGACAAATCCGGCGGGCGGCGACGGGCAGCGGGGCTAGGCGGCGCAGGGCGGCGGCTAGGGTTTGGGGGGCTTCCGGCTGGGCCTCCCCGGCTTATAAAGCCGGACTTTCTTTATTTTGGGAAAGTCATTTTATTCCCTCCCTCATATTTTTTTATATTAGAAATAATTGAAGATAAAATAAATAAAATCAAATAATCCTATTCTCACAATTTGAGACAACTCAAACATGAGAATAACGAAATCCCCAACTCTCTCCGAGGGTCCTTGAGTTGCGAAAAATTTCTAGGATCAACTAAAATGCAAAAATTATGATATGCAATGATGATCTAGTGTATAACATTCCAAATTGAAAATTTGGGATGTTACACTCAAGGTTGATGTAGCCCATCAAGAGTTGGGAGCACTCTTTGGATTTTGAGTTCATCTACCTACATGGGTTAGTTTTCGCAAGGAAGAGCACTTGTGTATCCAACATGACAATCATGAAACTCAACATAGAATTTGTCAAAGGATATGTTTGAAAGGTTTCGTGCTTCCTTGTCATCAACCACCATTGTGTAGAGACTTGGTGATGTAGAGATTGCTCAAGATGTGAGTGAGTTGCAATCTCATAGAATTAGATTCATCCAAGTACCTACAAGGGTTAGATAACATGCAAGATGCAAATTTTCAAGACATAAGATAATCATCATAGGAGAAATATCAAGTGATTAGTCGTAAGCTCAAGTCTTGCATGTATCCAATGGAGTTCCTACTCCAAGTTTGAAGCATCAATGATGTTCAATTCACCTCTTAACCTGCAAAACACTTTCTCATCAAGTGGTTTAGTGAATATATCCGCTAATTGCTTATTGGTGTGAACATGCTTAAGGTTTATGTCACCCTTAGCAATGTGATCTCGTATGAAATGATGACGAACTTCAATATGCTTAGTTCGAGAGTGTTGCACGGGATTGTGAGCAATGTTGATAGCATTTTCATTGTCACAAAGTAATGGAACATGTTTCACATATATCCCATAATCTTTAAGAGTTTGGGTCATCCAAAGTAATTGAGCACAACATGAACCAGCGGCAATGTATTCCGCTTCGGCGGTGGATAAGGATACCGAGTTTTGTTTCTTGGAAGACCAAGACACAAGAGATCTACCAAGGAATTGACAAGTACCCGAAATGGACTTTCTATCAACCTTGTCACCGGCATAGTCCGAGTCAGAGTAACCAACAGGATCAAAGGAAGCCCTCATTGGATACCAAATGCCAAAATTTGGTGTATGTATTAAGTATATCACTATCCTCTTCACGGCCTTAAGATGACATTCCTTAGGAGCAGCTTGATATCGTGCACACATGCGCACACTTAACATGATATCGGGACGTGAAGCACATAGATATAACAATGAACCAATCATAGAGCGGTCAACTTTTTGATCAACCGGTTCACCATCTTTGGTCAAATCAAGATGTCCACTAGTAGGCATGGGTGTGGTCATACCTTTGCATTCTTGCATATTGAACTTCTTGAATAAGTCCTTGGTGTACTTTGTTTGAGAGACAAAGGTGCCTTCCTTAGTTTGCTTGATTTGCAAACCAAGAAAGAATTTGAGTTCACTCATCATAGACATCTCAAACTTCTCCGACATTAGCTTCCCAAACTTTTCACTAAAATAAGGGTTAGTTGATCCAAATATAATATCATCGACCCCGCCGACCCAGTCGGCCACACCACAGGTCGGCCCACTCTCCTGCTTCCCTGGCCTATTAGGCCACTCCCTCCCCGTAACCCTAACCCCGCACGCCCCCACTCCTTGTTCCCCACTCCCCCCACTCTCCCCTCGCTCCTCTTCTCCCCCACGATCGATCTGGATC
>NC_041390.1:122316287-122323491 GCF_002162155.2 Triticum dicoccoides | reverse complement strand
CCTGTGCCCCGCTGCCATGTGCCCTATCTCCCCCTTGAGCCCCCCGTTTCTCTCCTCTCCCTCGTGCACACGCATGCGCGCTCACCGCCAGCGCCCCTACGCTCGCTTCCGCCTCCCCCGCACGCGCCCGCCTCCGTCCGCCGCAGTCCGCGCGCGTGTGCGCGCGCTCGGCTTCCGCCGCGTCCGCCGTTCTCCCTCCCCGTCTGTTGCTGCCCCGCACCCGGCCATGTCCAGCGTGCACGCACGCACGCCCGCACTCGCCGCGAGCCATTGCTCGCTCGCGCTCACCGCGCCCTGCTCGCACCTTGGCTTCGCCCATCTCCCTTACTCACCTAACCGCGCGCCTGCGACCCTTCTCCTCGCTCCCGCGCCTAGCGACGCTTCCGCCTACGGCGGCGCCCGTCCCCGCAACCACCTCCGACGTCCAGCGTCAGTGCCGCGCCGGCGCTCTGGAGCGCCCCCCCTCGTTCGGGCGGTTCCGCCCGCCCGATTCGCTCGCACGCCCGATCCGCCAGGCCCCCTGGGGCCAATGACAAGTGGGCCCCAGCCCAGAACGTTTGTTTTTAAAAAAAGCTAAATAAATAAATAAATAATTAAAGAATAAATTAACTTAATTAATTATGTTTAGATTAACTAATTATTTAATTAACCTGACTAATCTACTAATTAAACTGTTAGTTAATTAACTAATTAATCAGTCAATGACAGTGGGGCCCACCCCTAATTAACCCTGTTTAGATTAACTCAAACTGGATAATTAAAAATTATCATTGACAGGTGGGACCCACATGTCAGGTTGACCAGTCAACCTCTGTTGACTGCAGATGTCATGCTAACATCATGATGACGTCAGCAAACACTATTCTGGATAATGTTGAATTAAATAAATTCTAAAAATGTTCTAAATCTTTTAAAATCATATTAAATAAACCGTAGCTCGGATCGAAAAACTTTGTACATGAAAGTTGCTCAGAACGACGAGACGAACCCGAAAACGCAGCCCGTTCGTCCACCACGCCTCCCTAACATAGCGGACACACAACTTTCCACCTCGGGTTCATCTGTCCGAAAACGCGAAACACCGGGAATACTTTCCCGGTTGTTTCCCTCCTTCGCCGGTACCACCTCCTACCGAGTTAGGGCACACCTAGCACCACGCATTGTCATGTCTTCCATCGTCATGCTTATGGTTGCACTATATTTACTATTTCTTCCCCCTCTTCTCTCCGGTAGACTACGAGACCGACGCTGCTGCTGTCCAGTTCAACTACGGAGTTGACGACCCCCTCCTTGCCAGAGAAACCAGGCAAGCAAACCCCCCTTGAGCATTCCGATATCTCCCATTTCTTCCCTCTCATGCTTGCATTAGAACTGCTACTGCTTTCTGTATGATCCTACTCTGATGCATAGCCTGTTGTTGTTACCTGCTTTCATACCTTACCTGCTTATTCTAAACTGCTTAGTATAGGTTGGTTAGAGATCCATCAGTGACCCCACCTTGTCCCATTTGCCCCTCTTTATGTTTGATGACTCGATCAACGTGATCGACGTCCAGGCCCCGACACCGCACATCACCCCACCTTAGTTGTACGACTCTGTAGAGTTACCATCGAGTGCCGAGGGTGGAACCTCTTACATCACTCCTGATGAGATCTCCGTAGTGTAGCTATACGGTCGAGGTCATCGAGGGTGATTTCCTCCTTAACCACTTCCGTTACGGCTCTGTCGTGCAACCCATCAAACGTGAAACTCGAGGGTGGATCCTCTTACGTTCACCTTGATGACAACATCGAGTGGAATTCACCGGGGGTGATTCTTCGGGTTTTCCCTTTGGTGTTAGACACACAGTTACTATGGTTACTATGACTTTACACTGAACCATGTTACTGAAGATGGGTCGACCCTGAGGGGTACCCGCGCGAGCTTAATAGCGAGTGATGTGGAGTCGGGTAGACCTGGAAGGTGCCCGCGAGATACTTACGAGGCATGGCCGGGCCTTCTTAGCCCTTGCCGAAAGTACTCGAGACAGGGCGACGGGGTCACATCGATCGCGAGTCTCTGCTCGTTACCGCACGTTCCTAATCCACTACGATTTGGATATTTGATCCGAGGGGCCTCTAGCCTGATAGCACTAACCATCACGTGGGCATAGTATGGGCGTTATGCGTCGTATACATCAGCCGAAGCTTAATAGACGTCAGCGACTGAGCGGCGTGTGCCGGGTTGGACTGCGTAAGCACCTGCCTTGTTGAAGGAGGTAGCTAGATCTGCTCACTGGCCGCGTACGCAACATGCATGAGTTCCCAGGGAGATGGCCCATGACCCCTGGGGGCATAGGTTTAGTCCGACGTGCTGACCTCTCTATTAAGTCTAGGTCGGGTTGCAGCGTATTGTTTGGCCAAGGCCGGGCATGACCCGGGAAAGTGTGTCCGGCCGGAGTTAATCGAGCGTGGTGGGTAAGTTGGTGCACCCCTGCAGGGAAGAAAACATCTATCGATAGCCTGTCCTACGGTAACAGACACTTGGAGTTGTATCCCGATCGATACAACTAGAACCGGATACCTGAGATAAGAATGGACTGTGATGAGAAATGGATATGAGAAATGGAGATGAGAACTGGATAGTATGGCTCTGGGATTGCTTTCTTGCAGGGAGTCGAGAAAGAATCTCTGGCCGAGGTTGATAACACTTCTACTACTTTACTTTATGCTACTCTACTCCCTCCTGTTGCTGTAAGATGGTGGATTCCAGAAGATGCTAGTCTTCGATAGGCTAGGCTTTTCCCTTCCCTTCTGGCATTCTGCAGTGTAGTCCACAGATACAACCCATTCCTTTGATACAGATGCATACTTAGTTTAGATCTGATGTAAGTCTTGCGAGTACTTTGGATGAGTACTCACGGTTGCTTTGCTACTTCCTTTTCCCCCATACCCGATTGTTGCGACCAGATGACGGATCCCAGGAGCCAGACGACGCCACTGATGACTACTACTACCCGGAGGATGTCTACTACTACGTGAAGACCGCAGACGACTAGGAGTAGTTAGGAGGCTCCCAGGCAGGAGGCCTTGCCTTTTCGATCATTGTTGCTTTTGTGCTAGCCTTCTTAAGGCAATCTTGTCTAACTCATGTCTGTACTCAGATATTGTTGCTTCCGCTGACTCTTGTGTATTCGAGCTTATGTATTCGAGCCGTCGAGGCCTCTGGCTTGTAATATAAAGCTTGTTTTATTTTACTTTGTGTCTAGAGTTGTGATGTGATATCTTCCTGTGAGTCCTTGATCTTGATCGTACACATTTGCGTGTATGATTAGTGTACGATTGAATCGAGGGCATTACAAGTTGGTATCAGAGCCGACTGCCTGTAGGTAGCCCCCTTTCCAACTCCTTGGCCGAAGTCGAGTCTAGTGAAAAGAAACTTTTACTAACATGGCTGTGTGTCTTACGGGCTCACGTCGCAATTGGGTGGTATTAGGATCTTTTACTCCTCGTTTATACTCTGGGACTCTAATCTCTCTTCTATTCGGGTTAAATGGTTTTACTAACTCGAACATTAGGATCTCATGATCACATCCGCCCGGAGAGCCCCTTATTTCAGATGATCGCCCGCTGCATCAGAAGATTCTGAAGATACTCTACGATATTCTCTCGAGACCTTGTGCCTATTGCCTTTGCAATTCCCTACCAACGAAATATCCTTATGGATAACTACACACACTTGCCAGTCTTACATTCTATCTCATTCTTCTTGTTATTACAAGATGCCCTGAACTGCTCTCCTTTGTTCCGAGAATCCCTTGAGCTTACTGACTTGCAGTTCCTTGTCACCCGAATACCACTACGGATAACTTTGTGCACCTACCGAGTATCCGCTCACCCTCAGTTTATTCATGTACTTCACAAAAGTCTTCGTAATACCATTCGTTCTTATGAAAATCCTCAACAGCCTATTGTTCTTGAATTTCTTGCTTGCTTGCATTATGGTTAATACCATAAGCCTAGTAATCTTATTCTCATCATTTGTCTTTATCATTTTGAGTCCGTTGATACAATATGTTGCGAATGCTCACAATCCTCAATCAGATCCTAGAATTCATCCTTCCAGCACAGACGTCATTTTAACATGTTTTGGATCTCGACTAATCAAATCGCCATCGATTGTACCCCTAAGGCTATTCTACCTATCCATCCCTAATCAGAGAGTTTCTTCTGATCCCTTGTCTTGGAATTCTTAACCCCTCTTGCAATTGAGCTTTGAGTTAGTCAGTTCTTTCTATAATCTGATCTCCTTGCATTCTTTCTTCCTCTGGTTAAATGTTGATGCTCACATAAGATCCCTTGTGGACCACCAGACCCCTTTTTCGGATTTTATCCGATAACGTCCTTCATATTCAATAAGCTTGTGAGCCTTTCCTCAGATACATAATGCTTTTGGTAAATTGTATCCTCCGCTTTCTCAAGCATGCTCTACTACCGAGCTTGTGTTATTTATTCTTGGAATTTATGATATAGGTTCCTAAGATGGCCGATGGGTTGAACCTATGCCTTCCCTAATCAGTGTGAACTCGAAAGTTATGCGAGTTATACTCTACTGGCTTTTCGTCAGATAAAATTTCAATACTACAACTTCATCAAGAGCGAGAAGTAAAATAAAAGGTTATGCATTGTAGAAGTGGGAGTCGACCCTGAACTTTTGTGTTCATGCCCACAGACACGGTGTGGAACTTATCATGAAAGCTTCTTGCAAGGATATTTAATCATTCGAATAATTCTTCCGGTATCGTAAATTGGATCCCTTGCAGTTATGGTCCCGACCATATTTCCTCCTTGATCGCATTTATTGGGTAAGTTAAATTACTTATCCTCTACAACTCATTTCCCCCGTCCAACCTCTACTCTGAATTACCTTCAGGCATTGCACCTAGTACTTGATACTATGAAGCTTTATGCCCCATCACATCATTCCTAGCCTGATCGGCTATATTTTTATCTTGTCAACTTTTTAACTGTGCTACCTGGTCCTTATGCCCGGAGCAACTTTTGACGATGAGCTAAGCTTACATCGATCTTCCTCATCTTAACATTTCACCTCAAACAACAAGCTTGACTTTGAGCTTGTGTCGAATCCATGGTTCTCATAGCTTTCACTTCATCCTTCCTTTTCTACTCGGTGGCATCTTCTTAGAGTCTCTCGACAAAATTTGTCTTGATCACCGTCAACACTTTGGCTTCTTCAGAGATGTCAACTGAATTCATGGCTAGAAATACCATCATTGCCTCTCGATGACTTGCGTCAGCTTCAATAACATTCTTGTCTTCCCCCGCAACACAAACTTGATCATATTAATTTTGGGAATACATCCCTTTTGACATGTCGATGGATTGCTACTGAGCTCGTCTTCCACACCCTCATCTTTTCCCTGCTAAAATTGTATGACTTATTTTCTAAGTTGTTTCTGATGGATCCTTGGTGTATCCAAAGTCTGACCTTTGCTTGAAACCATGTCAATGATATCTCGAAGCATGTCTGTGGTAATCGATTTCCAATAAGAACATTTGAAGCACAATACTAAATTTTCTTGATCATTTATCCAAACACCATTGTATGGGTAATGTCATGAAATTTCTTTCCCCTTACCTAAATGGTTTTATACTTCTATCCTGTCATGGTTATCATGCTTTACTTGTCCTTGGGGAGGATATACCCCTGAAATATGTGTTTAAACACATTTTCCTTTCCATTGTTCTGTTTAATCTGACAATTACATTTTGCTTTCCATTGGTTTGTTTAAACCTTATTGTGATCTATATTATATAAGCAGTAATATTTCCCTGCTCATGTAAACACCTCGGTGTACAATTTGTCAGTAAGACCTTGTTATTATTGCTGTTGACATTTCGGTAACCACCGATGGATGAGAACTTTGCCTATTGGCCCGCCTCGTTCCACGAGTAGGAAAATAGTTCTCTTTGCCCCTCGCCCTTGGTACCAATGTTGTTGGCAACATACCTGACAGTCTATCATCTGATATGCCTTGCTATCATGACCGTGCGAGATGTCATCGCTCCTTCTATTTTAACCCACATGGTGGGCCCATAACCCACAGTTCCACAGGATCGAAACCTGACTCTCCTGTACCCCCTGTTTCTAAGGTTATTCCTCACGCTTGGCTTCGTATCATGTCACGAGCCACCTTTCGAGGGATGATCTATTCCTGATGCTCTGAACCCCCTTCTCACACTCTATTCAGGTATCGATCGTTTGTCCATTCGCTTGAAACTTCCTATTGTACCTTCATATTTTGCTCTTGATGTTTTCTTAAGTTTCAACTCGAGAGATACTTTTGCCACATTCCCATTGTTCATCAGATAATTAACCCTATAAGGGTCAGTTCTCCCGAAGTTACTCTTTACTTCCCCACTTAAATCTCGGGACGGGATTTCTTGTAGTGGAGGATATTTGTAACATCCCCAACATCACACTACAGTAATCTCCCCTTAATGAAGGTCATGTCATCATGATCATCATGCCAAAATGCCACTTGTCCAAAATCTGCTTCAAATTTAAATTCTAATTGCATGTCAAATATTTGCTTCTTCTTTCATGCAAATAAAATAGTTCACACTATGGAAAATATTCTCTAAATATTTGTCATGATGAAACCTACCTCTGTTGTATTCCAAAAATGCTCCTGGAAATAATTTGAGTGGTCCAACAATAATTAAATTGGCCTTTTCAATTTCTAAAAGTTCTTAAACATTTCCAAATGCTCAAAACAATTTTTGTGCAACTTCACAATATTGCAAAGTAATTATTGTGGCATGTGGCACATTTTACAAGAGTCATTTGGTGCTTGGAATAATTGCAAGCAGTAGCTTTTTGATTTCCAGAAAAGAAAACCTAAAAGAAAAGGAAAAGAGAGAGAGAGAGAGAGAGAGAGAGAGAGAGAGAGGAAAGGCCCCTGACCCCCCCCATTTCCCCACTGGGCCTCGACCCCACCGGCCCAGTCGGCCACACCACAGGCCGGCCCACTCTCCTGCTTCCCTGGCCTATTAGGCCACTCCCTCCCCGTAACCCTAACCCCGCACGACCCCCACTCCTCGTTCCCCACTCCCCCACTCTCCCCTCGCTCCTCTTTCCCCCCATGATCGATCTGGATTGGGGGCGCTCAACCCCCCCGAACCCGGCGAACCACCCCGATGCC